>NC_081763.1:27746563-27861563 GCF_963082965.1 Carassius carassius | reverse complement strand
GTATAATGTTGTGAAGCAGCTACGCTGACGACCACTGTAACTTTCTGCCACTCAGCAATCAATCTTTTAGTAGAAACTCCTGCAAAGACAAGCAAAAAGAACACTTTTATCAAGCCTTTACAACTATGATGAGTAAGTAGTATCTCGACTCTGCAGTATGCAAAGTTTCTTTTTTGCCACTCTTCTTTTGCTTATTGAAATACATGGCCATGTTTTATGCACTTTAAGAACTTTCATAATTCAAAAAGGCATCTTAAAACATTAATGGTCACTTCAGGGAATCCAAGATGTTGCCAAATGCTTTTGTATGTTCAGAAAATACAAAGATATTGTGCACAGAACATATTGTGCTTTTAGTTTTAAAAAGCAATTTTTTCCCCCACTAAATTTATTGCAATACAAATAAATACGCAATATGTGCACATGCAACTTGAGGCATGCAAACTCCACGGTTAATGGACGAGGTTCAACCTTCTGAACAATTTTATCACCAACAAAATATGCCCCCGCTGTGGTCTGCATGATCCTGAAGCCCTCAAGAACAGTTAGCTACTGGAGGAGGGAAATTCAGCAGTTATCCAAATCATATGCTCTGTAAGTGCTCAGAATGGGCGAATGAGAAATATGAGTCAGTCTAATAATGAGCGCTGCTAATGCAGGTAAGGAAAGTCCTGCAGTGACATCTCCCTGATTCAACCAAACATCCAATCATGCAAGAATCTCTGACTGAGAAAGCCATGCTATGTCTCAAGAACCAAGTGATCTCACCTCTGCTGTTTCTGAACAGCTCATCAACACAGAAAAAATAATCACATGCTAAAAGTTGATGAAAAAAGCTGAAGTTCTTGTGCACAGCTATGAAAACAAGAGAAGTAGAAAACAATGTTTAAGGTGACTCTGATGTGGCACTTCATTTACACCGAACCATTAATACTTTCAATAAAAGGCGACATTGCATTCAGATCAGTTCATGCATTCCCTGGGAATCAAACCCATTTAGTTGCCGTTGTTAGTCTCATACTGTACTGTTTGAGCTTCAGGAACTCATCCCTACATTTGAAGGCGGCACTGATCCATCTTAAATTGGCAAACCTAAACTGGTTTAACAATTGGGATGCGTCCACCCAGAACTTAAGGAACAACATCGTGTTGTTGGAGCTGCCAAACAGAAAAGCTCTGAGCATGAATTACTGGATATATTGCATATCTTTGCACTGCTATGCTGTTGAATACACTGAATCATTGCATAATCTGTAATCACACTGTGATTCACAGCATCAAAACGGAATCAACTTGGTTGGTAAAGCTGGTTAACAAGTGTAGTCTGGTGATGCTGGTTGCCCAAGCTAATGTTGGTTAAAGGTAGGGTAGGTGATTTCGGAGAGGCTAGAAATAGCAAGCTACTGTAGCTTTGAAAGCATAAGATCCCAGCCTCCCTGCAAATTCCTTACCAAAGCCACGCCTCCTGCAAAAAACACATGAACATGCACAGGCAGACCAGAGGTTAACCAGCGACACGATGATTGATGGCGTTGGTGGAGGATTGAATGCAACAATGTAACACTGTCAGATTTCCTCAGCGACAGTGCAAAGTGCATAATATTCCAATAATAACCCCTTCCATTCTCGCTCGGTCTGCAAAGGTGTAATGGAATGCGTTGATGACATGTGCAGAGGTATGCAAATACATACGTTGTCAGGCAGGTAGAACAGCCTATCGTAGCATTCGGACCGAGAATATGATTGGACAAACTTTTTATGATCCTATGCCTTCCACAAATGATACAAATACATATAAATACATTTAGACCACTTAACTTAGTGATTGCTGTCGGGATGTGAAGAGACTTTCAACCAGCATAACCAAAAATGTTTTTGAACCAATCACCTATAAGCCAGTACTTTAGTTTCTCATACTGGACTATGGACATACTATGATTATTATAATTTATTTATTTTTTGCAGCAGAACTGACATAAAATATTTAATACCACAAGGTACAACTAAAATCCATTTAATGTTAGACTATTTTGCGGCCCCTCTGGTAACTCCCTCAGCAGCTATTTTTTAATTCTGTAGGTAAGAGGTATCAACCTACAATCCCTGTCAACTTGAATTACGTAAGAATTAACAATAACATCAACTTTGACAATTATGGTATTATAAGCTATAGTTCTTTAGCTGAAATGGGGCTGAAAATCTTAACTGAACAACCCATTTTAATTGAATTTTTTTTTTACCTCTGTTGACATTTCTTCAAGATGGTATTACTTTGCTGCTTGATTGTTTTTTGACACTTAGAAAATGTAATGTTCAGTGAGTGGTGCTAAAATGTGTTCAGTTTTAACCAAAACAGACAAATGAGAATCTTTGGAAATGAAATATCTGGTAAGTGGCACTAAAAGTTAAAGCTCTATTGCATCTGATAGTGTTAACAAAAGCAAAAGTGAAATGCATTTGCCTCATCAAGCATGCATTTTTAGCTTGCTTCTTTTATCGTGCTTCACAGGAACTTCAAAAGTACATTGCTGTACCAGGTGAGCTACCGAGCAAGTTTACTCTCTCAGAAAAGCTCTGACACAGCCTTGAGAAATCTCACACATTCCCATGAACAAAACCATCATAGAAAGCAACAGTCTCTGCTCTGTAACCCTAGTCATCTGGGTTTGATTTGCAACTGCAAATGCTTGCATGTGATCAGAAAGATGTCATGAGAATCCTGTGTGCCAGCTGAGCAATAATGTATTCCGGCTTGAGAGTGTGTGTTTCCAGAGGGGTGAGACAGATTGGCACAGACAACGAGAGAGAAAGAGGACTGTCCATTCCAAACAGTGGATTCTTTCGGGTAATTGGACCATGCATTAGAGAGGGGCCGCCTGCCCGTAATTGCTCTACACACATCTATTACTGCACACCAACTAGTATTATTTCAAAAGGCCTGGTCTTAGGAACAAGAGCATGGAGTGTGAGAAAAAGAGGGAAGAGAGAGAAAGACATAAGTGGAAACTGTGCTGCTGGCTACAATGATTTGACGCTAGAGGTCTCAGCTAATATGTTCTGTTCCAGAATGTTCTGGAATCCGTAGAAAGAGTCATGATGTGCTATATTTATCAATTACACTTCAAAGTTGCTTTCTGATGTCATCACAGGATTCCTCCAGAAGGTCTGCTTTGAAAAGATGATTCTTATTTAGAATTCAGAATTCAGAGAAAGGCCCTTCTGGCCTTTGAATTTCAGTTTATGAGTACTGATAGACCAATCATCTAATAATTTGGCCATATAGATTGGTCTAGTAGTTAAATAAAAAATAGTTTAGTCATGCTAAAAACATCCAGAAGAGCACTAGACAAAGTTATCATCTGTATAGCAACAGTTAATAATGAAAGCTATAACAATAATATTTATTGTTGTATGAATAATAAACAACTGATTACATTTTCCACCCCTAATCTACAGTAAAATATGAAAAAATTGTATGGTATAATTATCTGGTAAATGTGGTATAATTTAACAATGTTCATCCCTCCAAAACAGAAAACATCTTTCACAAACATCTACATGTACTGTATGTCTCTTCTAAAGTGTTTAGTGTATACAATAAACTGTAGGGGTAATTATAGCACAATTCTTAACCCCACCCATTCCTCACTCCTTTTCAAGCCCTGGTTATGGCCATGATTCTAGTATGCTTTTATTATTTATTTTTTGCTATTATTCTAGTATTCATCTTGGAGCAAGTTTAAACTAAAGGTCTAGAACTTCTATCAATCATCCTGTCTCTCACTACTGGGTCTGATCACAAGTAGAACAGTACAGCACAGCAGAAAGTTTTAAGGATCTTTTGGTCTTCTGAAAATCATTTTTTCTTTTATTCTGAACATACACCAGTAGCTGGCATGAGTTTGGTCTTGGTGCTGCTGACATTGCACACCTGCACGCCCCCTGAGACGCTGGGATGGAGGCTGGAGGAGAGAAGAGAAGGAAGGAGAATCTCTTTATAGAAGCATTTCCCATCTAATTAAAAACCAATTCATAGACGAAGAGACGCCATGATGTGTGAAAAAAGACACTGTCCCTGTGACTTACATCAAATATAGGCTCGGCTAATGATATCGCTACAGTAGCAGAGCTAGAGACTCGGCTTCTGAACCCAGGCTTGCGCACGCTGACACTGCCTGAGTTTTAGGACAAGTTTAGATCTGGCAAAACTTTAAAACTGAAATTGGAAACGTCAAATTGTCTTCAAGGCATGAATAATGATAACGTAGAGAAACAATATATAAACTCAGCCTCTATAGAGAAAAGAAATATATTGAAGGAGACTATATTTGTGTAGAGCAATGTCAATCTAACTGGCCAGTACCAGAAGATAATTGCTCTTTTCTAGTGAACTACCTTGTTGTCTACTGTGGCTGCCTACATAGACTATCTTCTAAGAGCTATCTTCTAAAGCAGCATCCTAACCAAAATGATATGTGAAATCATAAAACTATCTGCTGCACAGACAACCACGCTAACCGCTCAACTCAACGCTCACAGCTGGCTAAGCATTATGTTATATGCTAACACCAATTACCACTAATATGCATTGCATAGACAAATGCTGGCTAAAACAATAACTTTTTAATTAGATGGAATGTTCTTATTGTCACTTATCGTCAATTTATTTTTATTTATTAGCTTCTAAACTCCACCCACATTTTTTTTTTCAATGAAGTCGAGGCAATGCATTCTGGGATGCTGGCTTTGAATTTGGCCAAAACAAGGTGTCAAAGATATCGACATATGTCTCCCTTATGATGACTTAAAGGGAGAGTTCATAATACATGTTTTATATACTTCCAATTATGCTGTACTTTTTCTTTTCTTTTCGAAGTTGTAAATAAAACTTGGAGATTATCGGAGTATGTTTTGCAAGAAAATACAGTAATTATACAAAAATAGTATTTTCTAGTTCAAAATTTCATGTGCAATTCATGTTTATTGAGTGAAAACTGTTTCTACACTTAATTTTTTTAGTTCCTGTTTGATGTGCTCTGTGTATGTGAATTGATCAATGTTTATCAGTCTGTAATCTGTTCATCATATAAAGCAATCATATGTCTCTACAAAAAAAAAAGGATTGAACTGCTTGATTCATATTAATTTGTTTGATGATGGCTTTATACACTATTTAGTAGCTTGAAATTTTAGGTCACGTAAGACTCATTGGAAAAAAATGTGCAAAAAGGACCTTTAGATGATTGCACTCTAAAGTTGTAAAGTGTTTGGTGTATATAGTATATAGTATATAAGAAAGGATTCCCATGCAATGTGTGGGCACTCACTGTTGGGTGAGCACTTTTGTTACGCAGGGCCATTAATCAACCAACACACTATTCCCAACCTCTCTGCTGACGATGAAAAAAACCCGCAACTCCATAAGCACTTACAATATACTGTTCCCAGTAACAACAATCCAGCAGTTCTGAAGGAAAAAAGGAAGACCGCAACACTTCCTGAGAGAGAGAAAACACTACAGGCAGTGCACAATCCAACCAAAAACCACAAAAACATGAATGAGAAGCGTATAAATATAGTCACAATGAGAACAAGGAGAAAGAGCACAAATACTGGCCCCTGAACTAGACGAACACATACACACAGAGCCGGGGGTAGTCATTTTTATCACAGTGGGCAAGAGGAAATGTGATTTACAAATGATGAGAAATGAAAGCAGCGGGGAGGCTGGGTGACACAGCTATAAAAGCTTCTGGACAAATGTCAAATACATAAATACAAATATATACACTAGGACTGTGCAGTATTGCAGTACACACAGTGGTTGTTTATGGCTGCTCCAAAATTATGTCCTGTAGATTATCAACTATTTTACAATGGCTACAAAAAATGTTGGTTTCCCTTTATTGAGTCAGTGAAATGTATAATGTAAGACTTATCATTCATATGTTAAAAAATATTTAACTTTGAGTTTTTGTTCACCAAGTTCAGAATAAAAACAGAAAAATAATCAAATAACTGAAAACGTGTCATAATGTAAAATATAAAAACATAATTTAAACACAACCAAAGTAATTTCCATTTCATGTCGACTATAATGTGAAAAGCAAGTATTGAATACCGGAATGAAGGCAGATCTAAATATGATTGGCTTGACTACATACATAAGCAGAGAGAAGAAGTCACAAGAAGAATAAGTGATGACTTCTGGATTCAAATTTGGTCAAAAATATATGTATGCATTAAAAATTGTTTCACGATAAGAGCCGAAACACACATTAAGAAAATAAAGTCTATTTTGATTTCATGCTGAATTTAAAGATTCACAAAGAAAAATGGTGATGATAATTGATAACAAAAATAAGTGATGTAACATGAGTCATGGGTCATCTCTTACACTGCATTACTTCTGCACAAGTCTGTCAAGGTCATCGACACAGTATCTAAGTGCAAATCTCAGCTGATATTGGGAGATGCAGCTCTGTACTTCTAACAGTACATGACAGGAACATGCAAATCTATTTTCCAAAACAAACATGCCCTCCCAGACCCAGGAACATATTTTTATGAGTCAGGACGCTGTGCTGTTTAGGAAACAGGTTGTTTCTCATTAACCCACCGCTAAAGACAGAATGCCACAGTGGGCCGCTGCCACAGTTCCCTGGACATTACCAGGGAAAGGTAGAGAATACTAATCCAGGGCTTACACACACACACACACACACGATTCCATGTCCAGAGCAATGCTGGAACCGGCTTAGAGGAGCTGGCTTGCCATTTTCCACATGTATTTTAAATGATGACCCACAACACTGTGGCATAATCACCAAGCAAGGAGCTGCCCAATAGTGACACACACCTTCTGGCCTTTCACAATGGGCCGTGCATGACAAGCTGCCCTCCTTACCATGTGAGAAAATAGATGGTTGTGCGAAGAACGTAAAGAACAATCCAAACGTGTGAAAGGTCAAGCACTGCATACCCACTCCAAGATCAGCAGCAACCCAACAAAACAAAACGCAACGTTTTTGCAATCCGCACTATAATGCACTGGATTTGTAAATTCGAAGCTGTGCTTTCTGAAGCAATGTTGACCTTCTCCATCAGTGACAGATCTTGCTGATGTACTGCACCCAACTCCTCCTCTTTTTTTCCATAGATCAGTGTGCGATGAAAACATTGCGCCTTTGCCATTTTCCTCCCATTCGCATCCATCAACCACATCTATCTGCATCAGCTGGCACTGGAGACATGTCATTCTCATACCTCTCATTCAAATCAACGTGAGCTGATACAGCAGTGCTACATTAAGCTGCATTTGATGGAAATGCATCCAGGAGATTTGTGCAGGGGGTGTATTGTCAGTGCCATCGGGAACCTACGAGAGGCATAATGCTGGTTGAAATACCTCTGCAGTGAACCCGTTACACATAACACACGGATGCACAATCTCCAATTATGCATTTATAATAATGATAATACCTAATATTGCATGGGTGTTATAATGCATAAATCTATTTTAAGATGAATTGTGCAATCAAGATGCTAGACGCTATTTGTAGTAATGGCTAATAAAAAAATGCTAAAATATGCATTTATATATTTAGAAAACAGTTTAAGTTTGAATAGGAAAATATATGTGAATTTGTACTGCAGTTAGGGATTCTTTTCTGCCAATAAATAAGTAAATAAATAATAAATAAACTTCGTTATGGTGCAAAACGATCGCATTCAAGATCATATCGCTCACCTGCCAACAGTCTGGTTGGCGAGCTGTCGCATCCGATTGAACTGCTTCTTCATTTTTTTATATATATATGTATTTTTTTTTTCCTGCGTTAACACCTCGAGCGCAAAACAATCCGCATTTCTTTCAAAATAAAGGGACGTAATCCGTTGCGAACATCCCCGTTATTCCTATCACACGCCCTCATGGCAAACCGAAAGAGGGTGGAAATGTCCTAAGATGCGTATTTCTGTGCATTTTTGCGCTGCTACTAGGCTGAGATGCTGCTGGGCGATTCTCACATCGGCAAAGTGACAGCAGCGGAACGACGCGAGCGCGGTGCAGCATGGGAAGTGTAGTCTTATTCCACACGATCCATGTGCCGAGCGCTTTTGATTTAGTTCGGTGGACAGACAGGTATGCAGCGGAGCGGGTGGAGTTTAGTTCGCACTGCAGAAGTTCGCTCATAAAGAACATTTTTTTTTGACAAAAATACATTAAACGATAAGGCTACTTGGTCTTTCACAGCACACTTACCTTGTCTACTTAAACATCAGCTGGAAAAAAACGTTACTATGAAATTATGATTCTGAGCAGAGAGCTTTAACGCTTGATTAACAACAGACAACCAATCATAAACACAGCCTCGGTTTTTACCTAATTAAATATTCATGACGCAAGAAAACCGCATTTACGTGAATAATAATAATAATAATAATAAAAAAAGCTTATAAGCTTGTTTATTATTTGCAGGGTAACTTAATGGGAAATTTTATTTATTTATTTTGGATTTATTTATTTTTTTTATTTTTGATTACTCAGATTCTGACCTTTTCAAATTACTACATTTAATATGACATTTTCTAATCTTACTCATTGTGAGGTTATTAAAATCTTGCATGAAAGCACACCATAACACGTTGAGTGACTATTAAGGGACAGTTGTGTGCCAAATGACGCAGTATATGCACTTAATCTAGCACTAAACTCAGCTGTCTTGTGTAATTATACGATTATTTTGTGAAAATAAATTATCACCAGTGTCACTTCAAACGACCACAGAAGTAACCAAGTCAGTTAGATGCTTTAATATTAAAGAACCAGGGAAAGAAACAACAACACTACATATTAGTTTCGCGAAGGTTATTTCCATTGGGAACTAAATAAGTTTTGCGAATATTATTTCCAATGGGAGGGAACACGAGCAGAAATCTGGGGCTTTATGAAGATGACACTGCCATCTTGTGGCTTTCTGTCAGCCAGCAATAACATTATTGTCCATTTAAGATACAACAGATTGTAAATTTCGCTGAATTTTTTTAAAGCTTGGTATGATTTATATTCATGACTCTTTTGGCAACCTTGTTGTAACTGGACAATGATATCTTTTCACACACATAAAAAAGGCATTTAGGCTATGCTTTAATCTTGTGAACTAAAACTTCACCATGACCTGTTTATCTCAATTTGTCCTTCCAAAAATATTTACATAATTTTGACCCTTTTGATTAAAGATGAATTCAAAGATGCTTTACAGGAGCTGCGTAACTCAGCATGAAGATGCTGGGAAAGGTGAGAAATCAAACTTGTCAGATGTAGAAATCAGAACGATAAACATTAAATTAGTATAAGACAATTAGTATAAAAATAGAGATCGAGGTGTTGAAATGGTGATGAAAGGCTACCATAAGGTGTCATTTTAACAATGTTGCAAAGATGATTAATTCACAACAGCATATTGTCCATCACACATCAAAAAGCTTGTCTCATGTCTTTGTGAAATAGCCCTTAGCCTACTAAAAAAGATTAAAAAAAAAAAAATAGCCACAGCCATTTTTTACTCTCTATTGCTTGTTGATTGCAGGAAAAAAGATCTGTGATACTCTCTGTCAGCATTCCCATTAATCACAGTTGCTTAAAAGATTCATCGTGAAGCTTTGCTCGTATGTCTGTTTTCAGTTCTTCATAGGGCGCCAGACCATGAGAACCAGACGAGTCTTCTGCACAACAAATACAACCTTATTTTCATGCTGTTTGTCAACCACAAATAGAACAATCAAAGCATTTTTAAAGCAACTACTAAACTAACTCACCCCTTCCCTGCAAACTGGCGGTTGTGCACTCCATTAGAAGTTAATGGGGCAACAGGTGGGCAGTGCACTGAGGCCTAAGAGTTAAGAGGTCTCATTGAGTAAGTGATACTGAAAAATAGCCACTCGCTGCTCCTACCACAGGGGCCCTATTAATCTGGATGGCTGGAAATTGAGAGGACATCCTTGAGCCTTGATCTCGACCCCTCTGACCCCAGCTCTGTCATTCATTTTTATTAGTCTGGAGTCAAATGTTAATCACATCTAAGCACTGACAAATATTTTAGTGCTGCCAGACTTGTGCGGGAACCGTGCACCGGCAAACAAGCCATTTTTGATGCTCTCCTGACTGTCTAAAATCAATATGAAAGGGGCATGTTCATTGCCCTTCCGAAGCTCACTTCATCATGCTCATGTCATACTGAGAAGTGACACGAATGTAAGAGGGTAAGAGGTCAGAGGAAAAGGCATATAGTGAAGATATTACTGAAAAGGTGAAGCTCAAGAAAACAACACAATAATAATTTAATTAGTATATGGATGGTACTGTGTTTACTTTATGATTTACAAATAATTCCATGAAAAATACTAACCTTAGAGTCAAGTTATTGTTATGTCTTCATTTGACTTTGCTGTCTGGTGACTAGTGATTGTCTCAAAGTACAGCTGTTATTGAGCTAATAAAGCTGTTTCCTTAAAGTTCACGACGTTTAGTCCCCTGATCTTTGCTGTTGATTGTACTTAAATGTTCTGCTTTCCATCTGATATTATGTGTAGCTTATTTCTGTTTGATATTGCTGATTTCTGATAATAAAGGTGTTCCTGACGTTAAGAAGATTATGTAACTATAGAAAGTCTGCTAGCAGCCAAACTGCTATGCTAGCATTTCCTCTTCAGATGATTAATGCAGAGGGTGTTTTTTTGCCAAATGATAAAATAGTACTATACTAATAATACTAATGCCAAATAATACTAAATTCGAACGTCTTTAATCCCTGTATTTACACCATATAATCACACCTTCTCTTCATGATGTGGTTTTTGAAATGCAAATGTTGCTATGTGATACCGTTTTCATTCTGTTTGCATTATTAAGAACAAAGCTGACTGTGGCTAACTGACCTGTCTGTGCATGGCACATGCCTTTAAAATGCTCTTCCAGACTGGAGAAGTGCAGAGATCAATCTTTAAACGGTGCTGGAGTCATGACTATCCCTCACACCCTGCCTAATGAAAACACTGTGAAATTAGAAGCATTAAGAATTTGCAAGTCTAAACTGGAAATGTTGTTTCTAGACGGATTGGGTTACAGAAAATGATGGCTATCTCCATAGCTCTGAGACGCTAAATGCAGGGCAGGACGATGGACCTGATAAGTCACCTCTTGCTTGCTCTTGGCATCACTCTAGACGTATTTATCACATTTCCAGGCTTGTAATAAGCAAACAATGTCTGTGAGGATGAATATGCAAAAAGAAGCAACAAAAACCTATGGACCTATAGACTGGAGACTCAAAATATGCAGCAGATTATAGGAAAGAGTTCTCATGCGGTTTGGTTGCAACTAAAGCTAATCCGTTTTTAATCTACTGATTCAATGGTTATTATTTTGATTAATTGATAATCAAATATAAAATTTGCTTTTGTATTTTTTTCAAGTAATTCTAAATCCTGATGTTGTCCAAATAATGTGTAAATTGAAGGCTGTGAAAATACTGTAAATTAATTGTATCTATGTAAATATATAATGTGCAAAAGGGGGAGGGGGGATAAAATATAAATGTGTGTACACTATAATGAAGAAAAACAAAAGATCATTTACTCATCTGGATATTACAGCTACCAATTACAATAATTCCTTTACAGTTATTGCTTTCATAAAAATACAATTACTTGTGTTACATGTAGCATTTTAAACCTACATATATTTACAAATTGGCATGAGATTGTTTTGAAAAAAACCTGTCTCTGATGCATTACATCACACGCATCTGTCAGAGCACCTGACAGGGTAAGTTGCATTAAATTAAATATGTTTGTTTGAAACTATTAATATAAAGCATCCACATGTAGGTGGTGCACTTTTCTCGCAGCAGTTCAGGCTATTTTCCAGATGCATTTTGTTAATAGAAATGCATCGTTGTGATTAATTAATAATCAAATTCATTCAGTTAGTTGTTTTAGTGGTGCGGTATTGTTCTTGTTCTTCTGGAGCTTGGAAATAAAATAATTAACGTCCCACTTTAAGTGTATAGAAAAGGGCAGCTGAAACATTCTTCAAAATATCTTATTTTGTGGTCATTCACAGAAGAAAGTCATATGGGTCTGAAGGTATACAAAAACATTTTTGTTTAAGGGTCAGATGAGGAAGCATCTTTATGTCTTTATTTATCTATTTCAGACATTTAACACTGTTGTCACTTAGGCCTCCTGAGGAGCAATTTAAAATAGTCTGGGACTGGCAAAGTCAGTCTGTATGTTACAGCTACTATCCTAAGGCAAGGCCCACCCATTCAGCCTTAAATTAGCAGCATCTAGCGCACACCTTAACACACACCTGAAGAGGAATGACTGAAGGTGTACGGCAGTGTGTGTGCAGTTTATAAGTGTAAAACAGTGATATATGGGCAGCTGCTCAGAAAACTAAAACATTACCATCACGTTGACACAGAGGAGAGCAAATGAAAACCAAAGTAAAGCCCTCTTTGTTTGGCTGTCTAATGATGACTAACTGAGGCTATTCATTAAACTACACATAACACAGTTTGAGTCCAGATTGAGCACAGCACCAATGATGGGGGCCAGACATCTGCTCTGCACACAAGGACAGAGGTGTTCGGATCATGCTTGATTAGATGAATGAAAGATGGATGAAGTGATTCAGTAGTTTTAACAGCGTATACCTGGATCTTTCTGAAATTAAAAATAAAGAGTCACAAAAATTCACTAAATTTAACCCATATTATTGTAAACCATATTATTATTATTATTCTATGGTAGACAAAAGATGGATTTCCGAAGCATATTCTGGCCACACATTTCAATGAAGATAAATAGGTACTGCCTTAGAAGACATTTTAAACATTTAGACTCATATTTTTCATAAAATGAAATCCTGCACTCATCAATGACTGTTAAGCTCCAAAAGGGATAAAAAGTCAGCCAAGGATATTTAAAAATACACTATATGTGTTATGCTGTGCTATAGGACTTATGAAATCTTATGACATTTTTCTGCACCCATGTTAAGAGGTTAGAGCAGGCCAGTGTTGCCAGGTCTGCAAACAAAACTAGTCCTGTAGCCAATCAAAACGAGTGACGCTATATGAAAACTCAAAATATGCCACTCCCATATTTAAAATACATATTTTACAGTAATTGTTATGTGATCTCTACTTCAAAATTAATATATAGATATAATCATAAACAGAGTCTATTTACATAAAGGAGCTCACAGGAGCACAAAGTCTTCCTATCTGTGTCCCTCCTGATAAAAAATAAAATAAAAATACCTTAATCTAGTACAGTTTTATCATTGTTAGAAAATAAAATGTCAATTGCATGTAAAAGCAAACTGTGCCTTTTAGAGGCCTCTGTTTGTTTCTCTCTTCTAATATTCTGTTTTAAAGTCATTGTTGACTCCAGGTGATGTTTGGACTGAATCCTTCGGCTTTACAGTATTCCAGAAATATTCCTTATACCACAATAACCAAGCTCTGCTGTACCTACTCAAAACATCCTTTTAAAAACCTCGAGATGAAAGCTCGTCTGCTGGAAAGCTCTTGAATGCTAGTAATAATCTGGCTTTATTCCTACTGAAATTTGTCATGAATAATGCAGGCTGCAGCTTTAATAGTGTTGCTTTAATGGATGACCTTGTTTCCCTCAGCCTCTGGTTGAACTCAAGTTAGATGAGACTGCAGTCTGTAATTTAAGGAAGCCTCTTCTCATTTCTTTCTCTTTCCGGCCTGAGGGGACATATGGTTCACCGATGGTCACAAACCTCAGGGTATGATATGTCAGCAGGGGTAAATGCTAAAGAGAACTCTACAAACTGAGTCTAATATCATGTTAGCAGTGGAAATCAATATCAGATATCTTTAAACAGATGTCTATATTTGATGGTCCTCGATGAGGAGAGGTTTTATGTATCTGTATGTGTCCCTCAGCCCCCGTTTTGCATGTTTTGACTGGGGACGTCTGAGTGCTTAGGGTGAGAGACCTCACAGGTTTCTCTTCTCAGTCCGAATCAAAGAGAACAATAGGTCTGGCCTCTGGTGAAGTAAAAGGTGGTCTTCAGTTTGAAGAAAATCCAGCACCGTAGAAACTGTAAGACGATTGAAACGAAAAGCACATGCAGAAAAAAGGTGACTTCATGAATTCATTTAAATTTACAAACAAGCATAATTTACCTGAGTTGCAGTAAAGAATCCTGGAAGAGTTTGAGTACTTAATGCAATCAGCCATAATCATTGGAACTGGAATTGCACTGTGATTCTGATGCCAGACTTCAACACTGATTATTTTGGAACAATATTATTCCACTCTGATAATTGCTGTTGGTGAGACAGGGACTCACAATGCTCAAATGAAATGTTGTTCAAGTGCAAAATTATAGATGGCTTTAGTACAGGGAGTTATGCCTTGCACTAAAGCTAACTATAATTTTGCATTTAAACATTTCACCAGTTCGCTATACAGTAGGTATGAAAATGTAACTTTCATAATGGGCCATTTATGGTCCTCTTCCCCCAACCCCTTCACCCCGGCCCCTCAGTATCTTTCACCCAGATGCCTAATTTCCTGGCAGGGAACGTCTTCTGCAAACAGGCTGTTCAATGTCAAAATTATGCTCTACATCCTGATCAGTTTCCTGGAGCAGTTTGGCACAACTTTTGCAGAGCTATTTCTCAACAAACCTTTCCAAAACGGTCAAACTCATCTCAGGATTCATCACAGTCTCAGCCAACATAGAACAGTTGTAAAACAACCAATGAAAACTAGAAAACTAAGGTCTGCCAAGACAAACTATAATGCTGGCTTGGCAAAGAATTGTCTGCAAGTTTTGAAAACGCCTGCAAGTTTATTTAGGATTTTGTTTGAATACTGTAAGATCTGTACAGAATTAAGAGTTAGATAAGATCAATGATCAGTTTCTGTGTTTTAAACCACACCATTACAATGGCATTTTACAAATACATGAATTGGTCATTAACTCTCATTAGTGAACAAAATGGCATTTTATTCCAAAGGAATAAAACAGTCAGACATTATGATCATTTTATTTTTCCCCTTATTTGGGAAAAATATGATGATAAAACAAACAATATCTAGCTATCCAGACATGTTCTTTAAATATACATGCCTTGGTAAAATAATGCTTAATTGCAATCCCAAAGTGCATAAAAATATCAGTTTTGAGATGCCTCTGGGTGGATTTAGCCTGTTAAGTGTTGCTTAAATCAGCCCTGTCACATCAAGAAGATCAAGAAGAATTACATCTGGACTTCACAGTAATTATTGAGACTGACTGTGGTCCATTGTGAACCTGAAGCTGACTAAAACAACAACAACAATCTATCTATCTATCTATCTATCTATCTATCTATCTATCTATCTATCTATCTATCTATCTATCTATCTATCTGTCTATCTATCTATCTATCTATCTATCTATCTATCTATCTATCTATCTATCTATCTATCTATCTATCTATCTGTCTATCTGTCTATCTATCTATCTATCTATCTATCTGTCTGTCTGTCTGTCTGTCTGTCTGTCTGTCTGTTTATAGATTGCTCTATCAGTAGATTGCTCTTTCAGTCTGTCTATTTGTCTGTGTATTATTGTTTTGCAGTATAGTGTTCATGGAGATGTGGATCATCAGGGCTGTTAGAGTCGTCGTAGAGTCTCTGAGAAAGAAAACCAGGGCAGAAGTCAGAGGTCAGAGACACTGAACACACAATCCTGCTGAAGAGCCTCTAAGCTTAAACGCTTAAGTGGCCTTTTGCTTCATAACATTTGCCATGGGCAACATAAGGACAGAATAGCTGGATGAAGCTGTCACTGAAGGATAATGCCCTGAAATCCAAGCGAACTTGGACCTCAGAGAAGAAGATAAGACAGAAGTTCAGCAGGACGGTGGGAGTTTATAGACATTTAAAACAGTCTTAGCCTGAACAAAGTACTCTGGATCATGACTTAAGGACCCTGAGCAGTGCGTTGATCTGCTTTTCTGCATAGTTAATGAGCCTGTCATTAGTGTCACTGGAATCTGCTCTTCCTGTTGTGCTGTTTGACGGCAGCTTATGAGGGCACAGACTGCTTTAATGTCATCTTTTATCTGAGCCACTCATAATTCTGTAAGAATTTACTAATTGGTAAATTAAACATGTAAAATGCCTCAGATGTTGTCAGAGACACATTATGATAATGAAGGAAAATGATCAAGACAGGAGATGAGAAAGCTAAAGATCAAGTGTCAAAGAGTATTATTTAAAATTATTTAAAGAAAAGAAAATGTCCAACGGCATAAAATCTTAGACAAATTAGGGAATTTTAAATGTATATTTTCTAGGATTGATAAAATAAATAGCATTTGTAGAATAAATAATGAAAATAATAAATTAATAAAATTTGTGTGGATGATGTAGATTTTTCTAGTTACGCTCTTCTGTAAAATGTCGCTCATCAAAGGAATGTCTTATTTGTTTTGTAAATCATTCAGAATGATTTGTGAAGTTCAAATACAAATTTTGAATTTTTTCTTTATCGCAAATGGCTGTCAAGGTTGTGGAAATTCAACAGTCAAAAAGAGTGGAAATACTTAAAGGGTTAGTTCATCCAAAAATGAACATTAGGCTATAAATTACTCACCAGGCATCCTATATATGACTTTCTTATTTCAGACGAATCCATTCAGAGTTATTTAAAAAATTATCTTTGATCTTTCAAGCTGTTTGATGCCACTCAGCAGGTGTTGCACTGCATCAGCCCAAGAGAAGTTTAATAAAAAATTGCATCCATAAAACAAAGTTTCTCACATAGCTCCAGGGGGTGAACAAAGGCCTTCTGTAGTGAATTGATTCGTTTTTGTAAGAAACAATATCCATATTCAAAATGCAATAATCACTATAAGCTTGCTCTCACAGTTGTAAATGGAAGCAGTTCCGGGGGAATTACGTATGCGGTCATCAATGTGCATGTGCAGTTCAGAAGTCACGAATGTGGAAACGCAGGGGAGAGATCAAAACAAAACAATGGTCACTAATTAGAAGTACAAAACAAGGATTTGTAAAGAAGAATGTCGGAGGATTTCGATATAAGCCAAGAGGAGACTGTTTTCCTTTGCTAAAGTCAAGAAACTTTGCATCCTTTGCTCCTGTTAACAAACGTTGGTTTTCACGAGACTCAACGGCACACCACTGACCTCATACGGCATCCCCCCAGAACTGCTTAGTTTACAACTGTGAGTGCACGATAGATTAAATTGATTATTACATTATGAATATGGATAATATTTTCTAACAAAATCGCATCGATTCACTACAGAAGACCTTTGTTCACAAGAGGTCAGAGGATCACGTTAACATGATACAGTTAGATATTCCATTGAGGGAGATGAACAAGACCATGAGTCCTTTGATCTGTCAACCAAACAGCTCCTAAATCTCTCTGAAAACACACAGGCGACTGGTGTGTGTGTGTGTGTGTGTGTCTATGCATCATAAAGCATAACGGACCAAACTGATCTGCCCATATGGCTTTGCGGATGCTGGAGCAGTCTATGGTCTAGATCTCTGCACTCCCACCCCTCAGGTGTCTTTTGTGTTCCTTTTAGTCACAGAGTCACTTTGAAGTGCCAATCAAATCAAAAGGAGGTGCTCACAAAGAACAAACCGCTAGCACAAAATGTATGTCTGCTGCTCCTTGTGTGTGTTTTTTCCACATGGTCAAAGTCTTCAACACATAATAGAATTATCAGCACATAAATTTAACTATATGACAATAGCAGATCTGTTCTGGTAGGGTCATGAAACAACGCAAAATGTGAAAATAGAGTTAAACTAACATGTGTTCCAGCATAGTTTTAAGAAGGCTGTTCAACTTATAACATGGTGGAGAAAACAATTCCCATATGTTTTATCACTGCATGTTGGATCAAACTCAGGGTATTAAGGCACTTTTTAGAATTTGTGCCAACATACAGTACCAACTTGAACAAATTGCTTGACATCCTTCCTCAAAAACCATGAACAAAACTATGCAGGTAAAATAACTCCAAGAAATTCACTCTTAAAAATAAAGGTTTCAAATGTTTTTTTTTCCCCCCAGTAATGCCATAGAAGAACAATTTTGGGTTCCTCGAAGAACATTTTGATGAACAATTCTTAAAAGAACAACAGTTGCTTTGTGTTGGATCGCCACTAAGTATTCAATGTAAATTCTGGGTCTTGAAACAAAGCCAGAATTGCTGGTCCATATTGTATGTGCATTTTATGGATTTTATGTATATGCATTTTAATTTGATTACTGACCAGAATCGAGCATTCACATCAGTCTTAATCTTGTACACCTTTCCTGGAAATGAACACAGTCATTCCATCCACCTCACAATCCTCATAAAAAATTGGTACAGAAACAATTTTTACTCAGAAATAGCAAAGTTCACAATTAAATGGAAAGATACAGCAAGAAACACATAAAAGACTGAAATAGTATTTTATTTACATCTTTTTTTTTAATCTGTTATACTTGTATTTATGCGAGTGTTTGCTTTGTCACTTTTTACTTGTGGAGTGGGTGTCCTGACAGGAAGACAATGTGTTTCACAGACACCAGTGCATGCAGGAAGTGCAGATACAGTCATCTCACACACATACACAAACACACGTGTGGTAGATGAGATAAAGGGATTATTGGACTGGCATGGCAGCTCTGGCGTAATCCTGATAATCCTGCAGAATGCTACAGGTGCTGGAGGTCCAAGGCCAAACTCACACACACGCACACACACACACACACACACACACACACACACGCACGCACGCACGCACGCGCACGAACGCACACACACACACACACACACACACAAGCAGTGAGTTCTTAAATTCAGCAGTTTCTGAACTTTACTTCTGTACTCTAGAATAACATCATACCCTACATCTCTTTTCATGCTACAGTAAGTGTTTGCTGCCACCGTGACATGTTTCTAGCCAAGAGCGAGTTGTGAGCAGGGGGAGAAGTAAAAACATCTGCTGGAATCATGTCTAAACAATTCTGCAACGGGAATCCTCCGTGAGACGACTGCCATTTCTCTCACAACGCTTAAACAAGCAAACTGAACTGTTGTTCATTTTTATTGCACAGCTCATTGCATGAAGGATTGGTTTATGTTTCTTTAAGTCATTCATCATTTTGCTTTTCAGAGGCACAATTACCAAATTAATTGTCAAAGCAATTATGAGCAAAATTTCATGTTTGTGTTCACATCTTTGTAACATTTTGTTAAAAAACTGAAAAAGATGAGAGTGGGCTCATATTTTTTATTGCTCTGAAAGTTATTGTAACATTCTTTTGTGACATATTAAATTCCTTTTCGGAAATATACACACTGTAAAAAAGATTTAAAAATAAATAAGCAAACAAACAGAAATACAATGAAGTAAGGAGCAGAATTGTTCTCAACATTGATAATAATACATGTTTTAATAGCAAATCTGCATATTAGAATGGTTTATTGAAGGATCATGTCACTGAAGACTGAATAATGCTGAAAATCTAGCTTTGCCATCACAGGAATAAATAGAAAACAATTATTTTAAATTGTAATAATATTTCACAATATCGCTCTGTTTTGCTGTATTTTGATCAAATAAATGCAGTATTGATGAGCATAAGAGACTTCTTTCAATGTCATAAAAAAAAGAAACTTGCCGACCTCAAACTTTTGAACAGTTTTTTATTGAAGCCCCTATTAATTTACAGTCTTTTTCTTCAAGCACTTTGTCACATTTTTATTTGGGTTACATTGTCACATGCATTTTCAATTCTTTATTCTGCAGATGAAGCCTGGAATTAACAAATATGTGCCAGGTTCCTGCTTCCTGCTTATTAAAGAAGTGGCAATTATTTTCAAAGTAAAATCTACTTTGAGAAAAGAAGAAGAGGAAAAAAAGACACAGTAGTGTATATATATATATATATATATATATATATATATATATATATATATATACATATAAAGATTAAAAAATAATACTTAAGCCTTCAGGGCTTGGGCATGTGTTCTGATTGGTCTATCCCGCAGCCAATCACACACCCCTCCTCTTTATATACTCAGACGACATGAACCAGTGGGAGGCGACGGAGTGATGCGCAAAGACGCGCTTGTGCCACTGTAACAACTGTGACTTTCTACATCTCCGTCAACGTTCAGACACCAAAATGAAATGAATTCAACATCTGCCGGGGACTCGTGCTCCTATTTTTCCTATCCCGCGGAGATGCCTGCATGTTACAAAGACCTATGCGGAGGAGCAAGTAACTTTGCCAATATGCCCTATTGGACATTGACATTACACACAGGAGACTCCTATGGAATATAGTCCGCTCTTTCACTCAGCTCAGCCGGTGAAAAACAAACTTTTCGTCTTCTGCATCATGCTGTCACTGTGGGTGTACATGCTGTACTGCTGTGCGGGCTACTCCTCCACCACACCGAGCTTCATGATGGAAGAAAGGAGCAGCAGGAATCCACCCAGACCCATCCAGAAACAAGACCTGGAGATGTTCCTCAAAAGCCAGTCCGGGGACTTACTAAACAACGAAAGTGATGCTGACAGCAAAGGAGACGGCTGGGAGGAAAACAAGGGCGATGTTGTTTATGACGAGGACTCGGGAGTAGCAGGTGCCCTGAATGGGTCCGAGACCAAAAAGTTGCCCCAAGCGATTATAATAGGGGTGAAGAAGGGCGGGACGCGCGCGCTGCTCGAGTTTCTGCGCCTCCATCCTGATATCCGCGCGGTGGGAGCGGAGCCGCACTTTTTTGATCGCAACTACGAGAAAGGACTCGAGTGGTACAGGTACTTTTTAATACAGTGTTATTCATACGTACGTTTCACATTGTTAGAGAGCGTCAGGATAAAAGCGGATTAAGAGCAGGGAATTATGTGGCTCATATTCATCCCAGTAGTGACACATACACCTGTCAGTATTGTCATATTGGACCCCCTCTGGCTCCACTGTTGAAGGATTTCAAAGAAAGTAAAACAAACAAAACTTCGACGATTCCCGAAATGTTTTTTTTTTTTACCATAAAAGTTAGATTCCAAGTTCTAAAATACAGTTATATTGATACTGATAATAAAGTACCTCTGAATAAAAATAAGGACCTATAAATACATTTCCATGACCTTTCCAGTCCTTTGGGATTTGTATTATAGCCTATAGTAGCCTAACAGTTTGCAGAACCTGAAAACTCTTGTTCTTTTTAAAAATGTTTTGTATAAAGAATTAGTGGTTGATTTTGTCATTATTACATTTTACATACTACAAACAGAACTAGTGTTCATGGGCATGATGCATAAAAGAAATCAAGGGAGAGAAAAAGGCAGCTTGTTGAATGTTGTCCTTATGGAAATTATTTTTTCCAGCACAGTGTAGTTTGGTAATAGTGAACTAGGCATAGATAAAATGTTGGATTGACCTAAGACAAACATAGACTAAACAAACATTGTGTTCTCTGCTTGTGTAACACCCCTCGTAGTCAGGTGCACTTTATCAATCTGTAGAGGTCTGACGCTCACCTTTGATTCCTAGTATTTTTATTCTTTTACCAGACGACCATATAGTAAAAACAGATGAAATGATCTATATTTTCCCTTGTGTGATTTTACAGTAACTTTGACATTCTGATTTGTAATGAGGTAAAATCGGGTAAATAGTGACATTTCCCCCCCAGTCATCTCAATGGCAATGAGGGTCCAATTTACCTAAAATCACCCCAACATGTTGGTCACAGAAAGTTGTTTTGGCCAGTTCCCAGTTGACAGGGAATGTTCTCAGAACTTCCCAGGCTAACATTCCGGTTTCCTAAAAAATCTTTCAATAATATTAATAGAACTTCAGTATAAAGTTATCTATCTGGTTTTTAATAATGTTCTCAAAATGTTAGCACAGCATTTTTTTTAATAGTAATTCATTAAACTTTTTTTTTCTGAAATGTTTCAGCTGAATGATCATCTTAATGTTTTGTAAATATTAGTATTTGTTTCAGAACGTTCAGAGAACATTCAACAGTAACATTCCCCTAATGTGTGCAAACTGATACAATTTAATGTTCCCTTAACATTTGTATAACCAAGAAAATGTTTTTTGAAACTTTAAAAACAAAACAAAACTATGTTTTGAATATTCATTGAACATTCTGTTTTGATTATCACCAGTAAATTTTGTCCATTTTGATAGTTATTTTGGCCCAGAACCACCTTAGGCCTGTTCAAACTAATAATCAATTTATGCAATTTGTTTCAAATATATATACAAATAATATAAAATACACAGACAAAATGCTGACACATTCTGTTGGAAACATTAACAAAGGAGAATGCGCCCCAAATCTTTTTATTGTTCGATCTGATAAACAGACTTTCTGTGGAGGAATCTGAAATCCCAGTTCCTTCGCTATTGATGCACAGTTGGAAGTACAAGGAAGAGGCAAAGAGCAGTATGAGCCCCTTTATCCAGGGAGCCTAGACTAATTGTGAAGCAGAAACATGGAGAGAGAATCATGTAGCCAGGTGGCCAAGTCTCCTGTGGAGGTATTGAGCTCTACTGCACTGTTATTCCAGCACAGAGGAGGTGTCCATGTGCTCCCTGTAGGAGGTGTTCAGAAGGGTGACTGAGCACAGCAGGGCTGGAGAACTGCTTTTGAAGAAACAGAGGGCTGATCAGTTCAATAAACAGGCCATTCATCTGTGCATATTACTGTTTTTGTTTCTAATTTAAAAATATTTTACCCTTTAAAACATGCATTACAATATTACATTACAATACATTACAATATTAACCCTGTAAAGTCTTACATATAAAATAACAGTCAGACATTTTTTTTTGAGATAGTCAAAACATAAAATGTAATGCAATACAGTTATGACTGATAGATCCGCAAAAAGCCTGATGACAGATCCTCAGAAAGGCATACCTCAAAAGCCTGACGTATCATAGTTGTTACTCAGATTTTTACATGATTTTCATACACACGATGAATTTATAATCAAGTAAATGTAAATTCAGTCTAAATGTTCATCTTGAAATATAACTAAAATATAAGATATAAGAATACAACCTAAAGGTGGACATGCTTACAATTATGCTTAAAGGCAATTGAATTCAGACAACAGAAGGCATAAATTTGAAGAAAATATATTCATATATATATATTCATAAAGCATAGTATTATAAAGAATACTCTGCTATTACAGTGGTCATTTAATTTTGATATCTTGTTTTCAAGTAATCTTAATTATTATTCAAGCAATAGAATGGTTTGTTGGTCAAAATTGCTTCACAATGTGGCAGTTTGAGAGGACACAAAAAACTAACAGAGATGTTTTCAGAAAAGGACATGCTGAAAAGATCTCTGATGCAATCATATTACTTATTGACTCCGAAGCAAACATCCCAGCAGTCTGATTGAGTTACAAGGAGTAGCCTGTTTGTGGATGGCAGATGCTGGCAGTAAATTGAAAGCGAGTCTATAGAGTGAGATGGTGAAGGTTTCAAAAGAGGATCTGTTGAACCCCTGAGGTTCTGCATTAACCCCTGTGAGAAAGAGCAGGCAATTAGAGTGAATTGTGTTGTTTCTTTCTTCACTTTGTATGCAAATGTGCTCAGAGGGTGAAAGTGCTTCTTGAGAAACCCAGCAGGATCTCCCTCAAAAAAAAAAAAAAAAACCTGAGGGGAGCAGAATGAGGATATTCTTAAACCATGCACGTAACCTTTTCACGGTCTTGAAAGATGTTGCTGTTGTGTTTACTGTTAAAATTGCTGCTAGCCTTTGTGTGGGATGGTAAGGCACAACTAGAATGATGGATTTCTTCTGTGTTAGACTGCACAGAGCCAGTTCATTATAATAATTTATAAAGCCTTGGCTCTTCTCTTCACTGGTATATTGAAAGGGAGTGTAACTTTTTCTGTTCAAAAACCAATTAAGCTGCTGTAATGATAAAAACTTCCTAATCATCGAGAAGAAGGAGGCGGGAACCGGCGGACAATCAAATAACATTTTAATTACAAAATAAACACAAAACAGCGCACCAGCCCCTCACGGACGACTGATGCGCTCAAATAAAAATCAAAACACAACTAAAAGCCCAGGCCTGGTCCTCTCTCGTCCTTCACTGTCATCGCTCCAGTTTTATATCCTTCCATCTCCTCGGCGGACGGCACGACACCCCTCCGCAGCCCTGTGGACGGCGACGGCTCCTCCGGTTTTGGGCAGCCGGCAGGAGTCCCCCGTTCCCTGCTCCTCCGGATACCTTCACGGAGGCAGCAGGCTCCGGCCCCCTGGCGAACGGCGCCAACTCCTCCGCTCCCTCACGGACGGCAGCCGCCCCTCCATATCGTGGGTGGTCGGCAGCGAGCTCGCCCGTTCCCGGCAACTCGCTCCAGTCCACCGCCTCAAACGTCCATGGCGGCATCCTCCTCGCCTGCTGTGTGGCACAGCGGATTCACCACAGCGGCGAGGGATCTTCAGCAGCGCGTCCCTCCTTCTCCCGGGCTTCAGCACCACTGTAATGAATTAAAACTTCCTATTCATCCGGAAGAAGGAGGCAGGAACCGGCGGACAATCAAATAACATTTTAATAATACAAAATAAACACAAAACAGCGCACCAGCCCCTCACGGACGACTGATGCGCACAAAATAAAACCAAAACACAACTAAAAGCCCAGGCCTGTTCCTCTCTCGTCCTTCACTGTCGTCGCTCCAGTTTTATATCCTTCCATCTCCTACGTGGGACTCGAGACCAGCGGTGGGTCGCAGGTGACACTGATTTGCCCCAATCATTGCCGGCCTCACTCCTTGTTCCCACGTCCCTCGGCCCCGCCCCACTCGCCACAGCTGCCTTCCTGTCACTTGTTTTAATAAACACCTGAAATATCCTCGTAGGTGAATCTAATGTTGCTAAGATAATACTCTTAATTTATATGGGGGTGGATAAGGACATCTTATAAGATTTTCTAAATGTGATAGACCACAAACATGAGGATAAAAAAATCCTAGATTGAACTGTTTTGCTCCTATAGTCTGTCGTGTGCCATGATGTGACAAAGACAGCACACTACACATGAACAGATTTTCAACCAGAGTATCCACTGTGTACAAAGGAAATTCAGAATAAGCAAAGGGGACTATATGCAGCAAGAAATTGCAATGATAGTGTTTGGAATGATTTTCTCCGAAAATTCACGGAGAGAAAAAAGAAAAGGGTTTGGGTGAGCAATGGTCACAAAATCACACAGAATTTCAAAAAATGTTTATTTTTTATTTTTTATAATTGTTCTCAGTTCTCTCTTGGAAAAGATATCTTATTGTCTTTGAAATTGCCTTATTATGTAAACTTAAAATAATTGTTATCAGATCTTACATCACTCTTTAAGAACGTGATCATTCGCTTTCTGATTGGATATTGTTTCGTTTCATGCGTTTGTCCTCAGGGTTCCTCTCACGCATCAGGATTTCTGATCGTAAATATTAAACATGTTGAATATTTACGATTCGCGATCGGGGCAACTCCGACGTTCTTCCGATCAGGTTCGGACACTCTTAACACACCTCACACCAAGGGAAAATCTGATAAAATAATCTGTAGAACCATCAAGATAATCGGGACAGAGCTAGGACTGTCAGAAGGGGGGAAATCGGCCCAAAATCAGACCGATTATGTTTTGGTGTGTACCCAGCATAAAGCGCTTTGAGTGCTTAGAAAAGTTCTATATAAAAAATTATTAGTAGTATTATATCGTACACACATATAACACATGTTTTAGAGATTTCCAGACTAGAAGTAAAATGATTGAATTTTCCCTTTACTGATCTTGAAATAGATGTAAATTTTAAGTTATGAGAGAGCATGAATGCTAAAACATCATTGTTAAGTCATGAAAGGACCCGCAGCAACCCACCTTGTGCTTTGATATGGGTCTGGAATGTGTCCCACACAAACTCTGTCAGATTATTTGAAGTAGCTGCATACCACCACTTCTCGTACCCTCCTGGTGATGTTCCCACATGTATTCCTTCCCATTGGGTCATTGCTCTCTTAAAATGACCCATGCTAAGCACTCATTTTTCTTGTGAACAGGTGGGTAGGATATACTTATGCAATAGGGTACAAGGTGCTGTGCTCTATTCATGGCTAAAAGTATTTAATGCAAATCATTTTCTAAGAAGTAGGTATAAAATAGCATTTCCTGTTTCATACTTCTCTTTCACACACAGCTGAAAAGCTCATCAAAAACTCAAGCATACTGAAGCACTCAGAGACACTCTTTATTACAGTGAAGCAAATACTACTACTACTACTACTACTATTTTAGATAAAAATAAAATTTCCTCCACACATACATTAATGTTACTCTATGGGTGGTGCACAGAAGGTTTAAATATGGCTACGTTCACACTGCAGGCTGAAACGACCCAATTCCGATTTTTTTTGCCCCTATGCGACCTGTATCTGATCTTTTCATGACAGTCTGAACGACACAGATCCGATCTTTTCAAATGCGACCCAGGCCACTTGGGTATGTGGTCCTAAATCGGATACGTATCCGATCTTTTAAAATGCGACCTCCGTCTGAACGGCCAGGTTACATGTGTCCGACCCGTACGTCACTGATACGCTACAAACATCATAATTCTGAGTTGAAGTAGGCGGGAATGAGAAGATAAACAACAACCATGGCGGACGATGCTGCTTAAATAACTTTAATATTGCTAAACGAGCTCCGCTGTTGACTATACTGTTGTTATGACATCCATGTTTAGCTACTTCCGCAAACAACGAGTGACGTCGTTGGCCGTTGAGTACTCTTCTGCACATGCGGGTCACTTCTGGGTCATTTCACGTTCACACAGGAGATCACAAAAGGTCGCATTTAATTGGAAATGTGAACGGCCTTGCAAAAAAATCAAATTTTGTCAAAAAAATCGGAATTGAGCATTAAGCCCTGCAGTGTGAACATAGCCTATAATATACACTACACTCCTTCAAAATAATGGTTCTTTATTGGCATCTACAGTTCTATAAAGAACCTTTAATATCCATGGAAACTTTCCATTGCACAAAAGGTTCTTTATAGTGAAACAAAAAAAAGTTTTAAATGAAAACAAAATACTAAGTAAAATAACAGAAAAAAGGGTTCTTTAAGGGCTGTTTACTTGAAGATTCTTTTTGGGAAGCCAAAAATGTTCTTTTATGACATCAATGCAAAAACGCTATTTTTGAACCTTTAGTGTATACCGTTCAGTATATTGGGGTCAGTAAGGACTTTTTAATCTTTTTGAAATAAGTCTCTTATGTTCACCAAGGCTGCATTTATTTGATAAGAAAAATACAGTAAAAATAGTAATATTGTGCAATATTATTCAAATTTAAAATGATTGTTTTATATTGTAATATATATTAAAAACTAATTTATTCCTGTGATGCAAAGCTGAATTTTCAGCATTATTACTCCAGTCCTCAGTGTCACAATCTTTTAGAAATCATTCTAATACGCTGATTTGCTGTCCTTGAAAAATAATCTTTTGTAACATTATAAATGTTGTTACTGTCATTTTTGATTAATTTAATGCATCCTTGCTAAATAAAAGTATTAATTTATTTAAAAAACAAATGCTACAGAGACATCTTGGAAGAAATTAATAATCTTGACAGAATCGCATTATATTGTAAGTGTCATTTGTGTCCAAACATGTCAAAAATATATTCAAAGAAAATGATTTACACAAAGTCTACCTAAACATAATCAAATATAAATGTATATAAAAGTATTGTAAAAGCAACCCAGGTGTTTTATCAGAGCTGTGATTATAACAACTAAAACCACTGAGAAATTCCACTGAACAGTTGCATAAGCAGACGGCAACTCACTAAACCTCTGCTGTAAAGTGCTGTTGTGTGATGACAATCTTCTCAGCATCTCAAGCTATCCTGAGGGAACTTCAAAGAGCGCTGACACTTTAAAGGCATAAACACCAGCCTTTGAACATGCTACCTGATAGCAGATCATGTAAACATAGGTTTACAGAGAGCTCTTCAAAAACAAGCTCAAGAGAAGACACCGCTCATTTCCCTCTAGACAAAACAAGCTAATAACAGCCATCTAACACAGCAGGCTCTCTAATTTAACCCTGTGCTGCTTGAACAGTCCAAGAGTGCAGTTTCTGTGGCTAGTAAAGACTTTATCACTATTTTTAGAAGTCTGTTTTTTCTCTGTATTGTTCTTGGCTACAGAGTTGGCTTGCGAAAAAAAATTATTAATTTACTCATTTATTAGTAGTGCTTGTTACAGCGAGCATCATTGCTATTGCTTATACTTAGTGTTAAGAGTATTTCTGGTACCTCTAACTTGTGTGGCTTGTTGTGCTATTAAATTTTTGTAAGTGGTTAAACATTTGACATGGCAGATGAACATAAGCAACAATAAGCAACCACCCAGAATACATCGGCAATTGCAAAGCAGTTCATTATAAACAACTAGGGACATCCTAGCAAAAATATCTACTGATTTTTAATTAACATGGGACATAACACACAGTTTCTGCCAATCTCATGTTAATTTTGAATACCTATACAGTAGCGTAGTATTGAATCCTTCATATCTCCAAAGAGTCTTTAGTTTTATCAGATTTGTAAAAGAAAGATACAGTGGTACTGCTTCTCTCAGACAACAGTCGAGCTCTTGGAGGTGTGGCACGGGCGGAGCTAAAGATTCACGAGCACTCGCGTAGCGATCATCTGCAAGCTGTGACATTGATATGAATAAAACAGGAAAAAAAATTATTGACTCAAATTTTATTTAAATTGTTTCTAAATTGAAATGGTGGTAACAAACAAACACAGTTGCACAACTCCGTTGCTGCCCTAGAGAAACAAACTGCATCTACTGTTTAACCACATTAGTTCAACATTGCAACAATAGTTCAACAATAAGACGTCGCTGTTAATGACATCACACGTGCTAATTAAACGATTCGAGATCTCTGAGATGCTGCCCTATTTAATATGGCAACTGATGTCTAATTTACATTTTTTTTGCTCCCTGTTCCCATTTTGCTTTATTTGAAGTTTGCTTCATCGTGGGTTCCCATTTACGTCATAGTCCGGGGTTCCCATTCATACACACACACACACACACACACACACACACACACACACACGTAGATTGTACTGCATTTTAGCTTGCTTATTGTGCCCAAGAGCATAATTTATTGAAGTCCATACTGTATGTCATACTAATAAGAAACTATGCTTCTCACCATAGGTTGAGAAGTTTGTGACACTGTTTGCTAATGTTCATTTTAAACTATATGTAATGTACTTTGCGACCATAGTTAGCAAATTATGCTTTTGGGAAACACACCCCTGGTTCATCTGTGCACACGCTCTTCCTAGACAAGTGCCCATACAAGGAATTCCGCCCTTATATGAAGTGTATTTGTCATACAATATGTCCAACTCATTTTTGAAACTTTGGCCATGTTTAGCATTAGAATACAACTCTTTAACAGTTAAATCAGAATAAATGAAATAGACCTCCCCTTTAAGGCAATATTAATTTACTAAAAATAACCAGAACTTACAAAAAATAAATAAAAATTGTAGTTTTCTAAAGGTATATTTCACAGTGTACTTCCATAAACTAAAAAGTGGATTAGGAATATAACTAATAAATTTAAAGCATACCTATGAAAAACTTTTGAGTACACAACAGGATTTACAGTACATTTTTATATGTAATTTCATTAATTACTTCAATTGTCTTTGAAATATGGTTGGTACTGACAAGCATTTAAACTAAACAATAATATAGTTTATTGGCATTTCTGTGAAAACCTGTATTTCATGTACAGTATTTAAATATATTTGTAATTACACATTTGTAAAAAAGTTGCAATTCAGTACATTTAAATATATTGACTTGTAATATTGTAATATTGAATAAAACACCACAGTTTCAATTATAATTATTAAAAGATTATTAAAACGTAATAAATGAAAATAAAGAAAACATTTGACATTGAGTGCACTATAGTTTGTTAAGAAACACCCAGGAAAGTGTACTCTCTTCTAGTGCACTTAAGTAGCCTTTTATTTCCTTAACATTACATGCAAATAGTTTTTATAAAATATACTTAAGTACACTACAAGTGCACATTCAGACCAATGACGTACACTTTTTTTTCGTAAAGCAAGCAGAGTTCACAAAATGTAAAATCTATTTTCACTCTACACACATTTGTTGCTTTTCTTTTTTGCTAATCATGCAGATTTTGGCCACTTGTTACACAGAAGCAAACTTTAATGAGTGTTGCATAAGAGAGCACGCTGGATTATGACGTTTAGACAGCCATTGCTTCCGGCTGCACAGTCTGTTAAGAAGAACAAACTGCAAAAGCTTGTCGCTCTTTTCCCAACTGCACTTATGTCTTGAGATTTTAATACAAGACAGCACGTTTGTGTCTGTCTGCTTGTATGAATAATGCATGCGGTTCTGATTCAGTTCTGTTTTGCTTGGGGACCAGAAGCCCGTTCTTCGTACGTCGCTAACTCAGTTAGCTGGATTTGAATGTTGACGATTTGGCATGATCTTGGATCGTTTGGTTCTTCGAAGATCATCCTGGAGCTGCTGTCATAGCAACAGGTCCGTAAGCTTAAACCTGCTCGGGAGCAGGCTTATTTAATGTAAGCAGGATTAGATCGCTTCTTTTCAACCAGAACTGATACTCAAAATATGTCTGCTACAACCGCTACTTTATTACAAGTGTATCGTACTGATCCAGGGACAATGATTTAAAATAATAATCATTTAAAAAATTATCTAAAAATAATATTAAAATGCTGTGTAGTCCATAACAGCCTACTATAGACAGCCAGTTTTACTCACTGAAATATTTATTTGTCATAAAATTCTTACTTCATAGTTGTATTAGAGTCTTACACACATGCTATACAGATAATAGAGTCGTGCATTATTTTGAGTGATGACTGCTATTATAAGAGTGGCTTGATGGAGCGCAGGAGATGCAGATAACTTGATATTGACCCTTAAGAAACTTTCATTAATGCTGTCATGTAACAAATCTGTCCAAATATAAAATGAAATTAATAGATTATTTCTACATTGAAATAAAAATGTAAAGACTGTACAACTATTATAAATTGCGAATATATAAATAATTGGGAATCATGAAAAAATTCTAATAAAATAAAAACATGCATCTATTATCTGTTTCATGTATCTATTATAACATTTATGTAGTTTTGTTTGCTTGGCTGTTTCCTTATAAAAGTCCAGAAATTTGTCAAGTTTTTCGTCAGGTGTCGTTTTAAATTATATGACGTCATTACATTGCCGTCTTGCCACCAGCCAATCGCTGCACTGCTGATCATGGTTTCGAGTATCGATACATATCCCCTTTTAAGCCAACACATGAACGCGCAATTATCTCAGATAACTCAATCCAGCAATACTAATCATACACAACAGGTGTGTTCAAAGAACCCAATTAGCCGGATCATGATTAGCACGATGAAATCATCTTGGATGTGTCATTTGATCTCGGATGTAATAAGCGACGTACGAAGAACGGGCCCCTGGTGGAAAGTTTGATCAGTTGTGTTTCATTTCCCTCTGGGCCACTACAAAAGGCTCTGCTTGTGTATCTAGGGTACTGTTAACGTAATTGCAGTGATACAGAGGCCCCTCTCTCCCCACATGCATCTATGTCTCATTAGGTTTATGTTTTTTTCACACCACTTATTAATGATGAGAGTCATTGCAAGAGAGGTTTCTAAGATTACATAAGATGCACCGTATGCATATTTTCTTTTTTACTTTTTTTTTTTTTTGTTGTAGGTGGTTAATGAGCTCGACCCACTACAATCCCCCTGACAGGATTAACCTCATCCCTCGACTCCTTAATGCACTTCTTTCTACTACTCTCCTTGTTTCCTCCTCCAGTACAAATGCTTTCCCACCTCCCCAGTAATTGCTTAGATATTATCTATTAAACTTTGTCTTGAAGGAGAGGTTAAGACAACAGTCTATGCATAGTAACATGTCTATATATAAATACCTCAATAATGGGTGTAATCATTGCGGCAACATATCTTTTCCAACATCTGTCAATGTCAAAATTCTTATCACTGGCAACTATAAATGATAAATCGTCTGTTGTTTCAAGCAGAATAGTTGACAGGCTTGTCCAAACTGTATACACATTCATCTTGTTTGACACTTTAAATGGCTAATGATATATTGTGATGTTAAAGTAGATAGTGATGTTATATATTTGCATTATTGCATGTGTCTGGTCTTGCATAAACCTCAGTTGAACTAGTTCAGCCATTCTCCGCTTGCTAGCTAAAGTTAAAAGACTAATTTGCCAATTACAGCTGCTGGCCTGATACTGCTGATTCAGGTATCACAGGACTGAAATGACCTCTACATACACATGCACAAACCTACTCTGATATCAAACAATGGGTAAAAGCGAGGATGCTGTATCTTTTATGTACATTTGTCTTTTCTATTGTGTGCTAAATAAAACTTATTTGATGAAGAGTCATTTCATAATATTGTGAATATCAAGTGCAGCGATCCAGTATTGACTCTAAGTGTCTGTGTAGTTTCTCAGGTTTACTCATGTCTGCTATGGATCTGAAAATATGGCTTTCTACATTTACGTCCACACCTTTTGGTCCAATCTTTAGCTATTTTCTTTGTAGTCTTGCGTAACAACTTTTTAAACCACTGTTAGGATGCTTTTAGATAAATGAACATTAGGAGACAAGCTGAAAATATTTTTGATTCAGTTTAGATTTATCTTTAAATCACTTTTCCAAATTATTTTCCGTATTATTCCAAAGCACCCTGTTACGTAACATGTACTTACTATAGTAATAACAGTTAATTATGCATAATTACAAGCAACTAATCCTAAACCAAATTTTCACACTAATCTTAACCCTAGAGTAAGTATGTGTAGTTAATTAACATTACATTATTATATTAAAGTACAAGGGATACAACCATCTGTGAAATGCAATTTTGTCTTTTTGGGTGCATTATCAGCATCTCTTCTGATGCTGATACTGTTCTCACAGACAGAGAAGTGTGTGTACTACCATAGTCCCGCTGTTTTTCATATCTGTGCTGTCTTTGAATCATGAATCCTCTTTTGATACTCACCCTCCCCATGCCTCTCTGCTCCTAGGGAACTAATGCCTGAAACTCAGGAGGGTCAGCTGACTATGGAGAAGACACCAAGCTACTTTGTAACGAAGGAGGTCCCAGGCCGGATCCATGCCATGTCCAAGGACACTAAGCTGATAGTTGTGGTTAGAGACCCAGTAACCCGGGCGATCTCGGACTACACGCAGACCCGCTCAAAGAAACCCGACATCCCGTCCTTTGAGAGCTTGACTTTTAAAAACATCACAGCGAATCTAATAGACACCTCGTGGAGTGCGGTGCAGATCGGCATGTACGCCAGGCATTTGGAGCAGTGGCTGCAGTTTTTTCCCATGAGCCAGTTGTTGTTTGTGAGCGGGGAGCGTCTGATCAGCGACCCGGCCGGGGAAATGGCCCGCGTACAGCACTTTTTGGGCCTGAGGAGGGAGGTCACGCACAAACACTTTCACTTTAACCCTGCCAAGGGCTTCCCTTGCCTCAAGAGACCTGAAAGCAATACCAAACAGCACTGCCTTGGCAAAACTAAAGGCCGCACGCATCCAAACATCCACCCAGATGTGATTCAAAGACTGCGAGACTTCTACACGCCATTTAACAAAAAGTTCTACCACATGACCGGCCATGACTTTGGCTGGGACTGATTTTGTAGTTTTTGGGACCACATCTTAAAATAATTAATTGTAAAAAGTATAGAACTATTTTATAATAATTTATTGAAAATAATATACTCACTCGGCTGCAATCTGTTGTTGTACGTACTGCAATTTTCTACCCTTTACATTCCAGTCAAACATTCCAGATATTTTGTCTTTTTTAATAGGAAAATAAAAAAATATTTGACGTAGGAATTTAGGAGAGGGGATGTCTGACAAAGGACAATAGCACAATGAAACTAATTACGGGTATTCGATGAGTCATGGAAAACATTTATCTGTTCAGTTACATAAAAGTCCCTAATTTTTGCTTTAGTAAACATTATCTACTGTTATTCTTTCTTTTCTTTTTTTTTGAGGATTCCAGCATGCCATCCTTCATTTTAAAGGGTTATAAGGGATCATTATTTTGTCTCAGCTGTTCCAAAGCCACATTTTGTGGATCAATACACATTAAACTATATGACTTGTCAATTATGGCAGAAGGGAAGGGAAACCAGCTGTTTAACTTCTTTTAGGAAAATGTAATTTTCAACATCAGCATTACACACAGGAAGTCCTTGAAGACAGATACTTTAACTGTGTTTGATTCTATGTTACAAAAGTCTGAGACTGTATTTATAATTCTCAAGAAGAGAAAGGCAATGCAATGCAGCTAGACAGAAATGTTCACACATCTCTTTCTATATAATGACTCCATGTTACTGTAAAGTCTAAGGGCCTTTTCAGTATGAATATGAAATGGAGAATTTCAGTTAACTCATTTCATACCTCACAAGAATTACAAAAAGGGAAAGTGAAGTTTCCCTAGTCATGATTATTTTTCATACATCAGTGGTTGAGTTTTATTCAACCCTTATTATGTACTTTCAAATGCTGTTTTTGAATCTGATGAAAATTTGTTGAAAATTTATTGTACGATTGTTTCTTTCCAACTTCAAACCAAACAGTCCTGTCAGAGGTACGAGACACTGAGTATTTCTGTGCTGTGATGAAATAAATCTATTTTTTACCAGCGCTTAACATGTCTTATATTCTAGTGTTTACTGAATTACAAGTATAATTTTTCATGCTTTCCACAAAAAATGTTAAGCAGAAAATCTGTTTTCAACATTATTAATAATAATAATATTATTTTTTAAGCATCAAATCAGCATATTAGACTGATTTCTCAAGGATCATGTCACATATTGTAACATAAAAACATTTAAATTGTGATAATATTTCACAATATAACCGTTTTTAATATATTTTTGATCAAATAACTGCAGTATTGGTGAGCATAAGAGAGTTCTTTAAAAAAAATTTTTTTTTTGAAAAGTATACTCCAATGTTTCGACTGGTAGTGTAAAGTGTATAACCTAAAATGTTTAACAGATTTTTACTTAATGTTACTTAGAATAATTAGAAAGAAATCATTTCTAAAGAAACATTGATTAATTTAATAGCAAATATATCCATATTTCCTTGTACATCCACTGGTCTGTTGCTTGGAAGATAGTTTCCGTACACAATAAACAAATTCCAACTTTTGATTTTTGCAAATCTGAGTTTACATCTTGCCTTTTTTTTCAATTCTTCATCTCACAATTCAGATTTCTTTCCTCACAACTGCAAGTTATAAACGCATAATTTGTAAGTTCACAGGTTTTTTTTTCTGAATTCATAGTTTGCATCTTGCACTTTTTTTTCTGAATTCTTAGATTACATCTTATAATTATGTACTTCAGAACTGCAAGATGAACAAGTTGCAATTACATTTTTATTATTCCTTGGTGGAAACAACATTACATTACAAGACTTAAAAGTAATTACAGTGATGATGTTTATCAGTGACCTATACACCATTTCCTGCTAAATGATGAATAGCAAAGCAAATTAACATTTGTTTGTCATTTGTTAATCACCACCTTCAGAAAAAGAGCACTTGGATGTAATAGGAGTTTGCCCGTTTGGATTTATTCAATCTGTACTGTCAGATTGTGAGACCAGCCATAATATTACCACCAATTCAACTACTATTTTTCAACCTGGTGAGCTGTTTTCTGGGGCTTCGGGAGAAAGCATAGCCTCTAGCACTTGTTGTTAGGTCACAGGAGACCATTTTAAGGGTGGAGATGTTTCCCTTGGGCTCCTGAAACAGCACCTGCTGTTAACTTGCACATCATGACCTCTGTTATCTTGGTGATCTGAGAGAAATTAGAGCCTTGCAAACACTCAAATAATTTTGTTCCTGCATTTCAAACACTTTACTTCCCCTACATCAAATAAACTATTCAACACAACTATAAAATGAAAGCAGCTTCAGTGTGTTCCTGCATCGACAAGCCTGAAAAAACTGTTCACAACTTCAATCAAGATGACATTTTACACTTGAGGCAGTCATGCCCGTCCTCTGTAGTCCCATGATTTTATGTGATCAACAAGCAGTGATTACCTCCATATATTATCAGGCAATCTCTTATGGCCAATCGTTTAGCTGTTAGCGCTACATAAAAGAAGCCCCTTACGATAACGGGATTCCAGACAGAACTCGTGAAGAAGCGCCCTCTCAGCAATTATGCACGGAGAAAGTAGAAATAAACTCTAAATGCTTTCTCCCATGCAGCTGGGGGATTGTTGTTTGCACAGATAACCTCAGGCTGAAATGCTAGCTGCTGTTGTTTGACGGGTGAGAAAAACAGAGCAGACAAATGACAATCCACAACATGACTGAGCCGACAAGACCTGCTGATATTAGAGGGAGTCACACAGTAAAACACAGCCCAAAAACACCACGTTCTGGAAGTTCTAACAGAGTGTGGATTATTTTATTCAGGGACCTATGTTTATGAAATATCTGCCTTTCATCAGACATTTACATGTTTGGATATACACTATTGATCAAAAGTTAGTTATGTTTTTGAAAGAAGTCTCACCAAGGCTGCATTTATTTGATCAAAAATACAGCACAGATAGTAATATTGTAAAATATTACTACAATTTAACATTCTGTTTTCTATTTGTCTGAATAGAAAAATGTCATTTATTCCTATGATACAAAGCTGAATTTTCAGCATCATTGCTTCAGTATTAGTGCCACATGATCCTTCAGAATTCATTCTGATATGCTTTGCCACAAACATTTCTCATTATTATCAATTAATATAATAATGCCATATGCACTCTGATTGAGAGATTACATGACCCAAAGACAGCCACCTGTTCCTATAAACAGAGCGAAAAGGTTTTAAGTCAACTTTGGCCGACTAAAGAGTATATAAACTGACTTTGACCATGGCCAACCTAAACACTTGTGCTGTCTGAATTACTCTCAGACCTTTCCAGAGCCTTCCCAATACTGATCACTGGTAAATATCTGCCATTATATATTTAATTAATACATTATGATAATATCAATAAATAATTTGTGCGGCTCAGAAATCATTTTAATTCTGGAGAATACACAGTGTGTTTAATGGAAGCCAATAAGAAGAGGATTTTTGCTGTTAGATGTTTATATCAAACCTAACCAGTAAATCCAACATGAAATATCAAGAAAAGAAAAAAAAATGTTTAGTTGGCACTCGTTTTACAAATAGTAAGTGGCTCTACAATATGCTCAATTAAACTTTTAATTTACTTTGAGTGTTATCCTATTTCAGCGGAATGTGCTTAGTAAAACCCCATTATAAACTTTTTTAAACAAATTAAAACTTGGTTGGTAATGAGCATGATATTCTTCACAGAGGTTAAATCCCTTTTGTTTTAGAAGCCTTTAAACTGTTCAAGCCTTTGTATGCTTGGTAAAGCACTTGACTTTCCTAATACCAGCCAATGCCAGAGTTGTAGGCTCTAGGCTTTAGCAAATAAGATTAGTGAATTTTACATATGGTTCTCAACATGGGCCCTAATCCAAGCTGGATTCCCCTGCTATAAAAATGTCTTCATTGCTGAGAGTATAAGTTTTATATAAATAGACAGTATTACTTATCCATGAAAAATGAGATTTGCTTTATTCACACTTAATCCATCCAGCAGCACTTGTAAATAGAGTAATACTTTTGATATGAGAAGACAAAGAGATCATCTTTCAAAGAGATATTCTTTTAACCATTGACTAGTTGAAATTTATTTGTCATTTAATTGTCTCTTTTCTTTAGTAAAAGATGCATTTTACAAGTAAAAACTTTCAATTAGGTTCCCTGTTAAGATTGTGCCAACTTGGATTGAGCAAGATGAAGCATTCCTGAGCTCCTAACAGAAGTACAACAAGCCTCATTTGGTAAAGATGGAAAATCACTACATTGGTAGCAGATGGTAATATTGGCATAAACCCTAAAATAAGCCTAATCTCAGCTCAAGAGGACAAAAAGAAATGAACATCCTTAATTTCCACTATAGGACTGTGACCTTTACCCAGTGTCATCCTCACAATCACAGTAATGGGGCAGGACCCCCAGTGGGATTACAATGACCCCTCTGTTGTCTGTCCTTGATATCAGTACCATCTACAACCTAATTGTAACCTGGCTTTGGGCATCAAGAAAGCTCTAAATGTAAAGTTGCTCACCACATGTCTGAGGTACGGTGGGTCAACCGGCTTGGCTCTTAGAGATAAGGATGGTTATACTGTCCTCTCTTTTTATTTCTTTTTATAATGCTCAATCTGTGTCTTTGAAGCCACCATAAATTAATCTTTATCCTCACCCATCCTCAATCCATTTTTGTATTTTATGGGTGAGGACAAACAGGGACTTTTAAAGTCAAGATTTTGCATTAATTTTTTTTATTTTTTCTAAATAACAGTAATACTTTAGAATACTGTTCCATCCTTAATGAATGAACAAGTAATGTACTATTAACATAGTAACTACTATTAACTAACAAGAAACTGTGTAAGTTATAGCATTCAGTTGAAATTGGCAGTTCACTAATAGCTAATCATAAAGCTACTATTTTTTTCCTTCCATATCTCCTGGAGAACTACTAAGAACTACATACAAGTTCATATTTAATGTGAAAATGCATAATGTATAATTCATTTTAAAATGAAGTTCATCAAGTTCATCATCATCACCGTCGTGTTTACAACTGTGACAATAAGCACTTATCAGGATCAACTATACGCTGGATTTTTAAAAGTATGTGAAATATTTAAAGTTTGCAGCGTAGAATCTTTTTTTCAAATACATCCAAGGGTTTTACAGAAAGTCTGTTATTGTGGGGACATTTCCACGCCCCTAAACATGACGCGGCACAAAACAAAACGCGATTGGTTGATTTACCTGTCAGTCATATGGCTTCATATGGCCTTGCCATTCAAAGCGGCCAAGGTTCCCAGATCTTCTGCCGTCAGTCTGAAGATCTGGCTACGCGAGACTTAAGCCGCGTTCAGACTGCATGATTTTAGCCCAGTTTTTGGCTTGCGAACAGGTTTTGAGAAATCGCCAACAAATGCCCGAAATCACAGGCAAATCGGTGCTCGTTCACGCGCGCATTAATCACGCAGAATCGCAGACAAGTCGCCGATGCCCATGAGATATTTGGCATGCTAAATATCTGGACCTGTCGGCGATGTCTTGCGTGCCAGTCAGAGTTGTCGGCGATTCTTCCTATTGTAAAGTCATGCAGTGTGAAACCCGATCCATCGTGCAGTGTGAACACAGCAGCGACTGAATGCTGGCCAAGATAGTCATGCAGTGTGAAAAGAACAGTGACCCGACTACTTTGAAAATCGTACAGTCTGAACTCGGCTTTAGCTAATAGTGAACTACCACATTCAATTAAGCACTAATACTTACTAATTCATTTATCAGAGTTTCTTGTTAGTTAATAATAGTAGTTACTAGATTACTAATATTGAGTTACTCATTTGTTCCTGTGTAGTTATATGACAGAACACTATTCTGAAGTGTTACTACTAAGTGTTAATTCATAAACTTTTACATTTTGCCCTACAGCAGTAATTTTCTATGTTAGTTGTCATACAATGTCATCAACAGATAAATAATGATGTATATCTGTCAAAAGAAATAGCAATTACTTTATGAAGTTCTGTTCTAACTTACTTCCATGTTACCATCCATCCTATTTTTCACATTTTTATCTCAACATCTGGTTGAAATTAATTACCAGGATTTTCTGAAAAATGACAGCTGAGCAGATAGCCATTTGTAGGTTAACTCACCCAAAAATGTGGAAAAGCTGATGATATTATTTAAGCAACCCGACAAGCAACATGGCTAAACCAATGGTGTCAGTTTGGGGGCAGGGTCATGAGTTTGTTTGATCAATGGCAGATGGGAGTGTTTGGGAAACCTGTTTGAAAACTGTTTTTTTTTTTTTTTGTTCAATTCTATTTGGTGCTGCTGTAGTGGAAAAAAAATACTATCTTCATTTAATCTTTTGCTCTTTGAACTCATGTAAGCATTCATAAGAAGTGATAAATATGGTACTTAAAGGGACAGTTCACCTTCAGTTGCAGTTTGTAAAATATGTAGCAAGACATTTTATGAATATTTAATGTGCGAATAAAGACACATAGGCCATGGTTCAGATGAAAATTCGAATACTTTAACTGAAATTTAAAAGTTGTTTGAGGAAGAAGAAATGTTAAACTTTCTTAAACCAAACTTGTGGTGAAAGCAAAGGTATATCAGCAGATGTCTTGTCTAGCATGAATTCTTACAAAACATTACATCTCCTTCAAAAGGTGCTCTTCAGCTTTAAATATCTCTCTCAAGAAGGTTTTCTTATCCGTTTGTCATGAAGGTTGTATTTAGTGTTTCTGTGGATACTGCTGCTCCTCGTTCAAACTCTTCTATTCCTCACTTCTGCTCTGAACATCAGAGTCTTGATTCGTTACAGACCTACATTGCAGAATTCCAAATGTTTCCATGGTTTCTTGCCTGGGCATGTCACTCTCCGTCACCTTGGCAACACTCTCTGTTCTCCTGGTTCTTTATTCAGCACACTTTTGAGGAGAGATCTGAAAGACTTGTTCCTTGCTTCGCTGTAGGATTGTCACTTACAGAGGTGGGCAGAATGAAAAGGGAGATGTCTCTCAATCTCAACAAGGTGTTAAGAAGATGCATTTTGTGTACTGTTCATTCCACAATATATATATATATATATATATATATATATATATATATATATATATAAAGCTTTTATCAAAATGTTATAACTTTCTCCGCCTCTGAAATACTGTCAGATGTGTCCTACTACATAATCCAACATTGTAAAATTATTTGTTGAAGTTGGAGTATGTTACAAGAAAATACGATTTCAGTCTTTCTATTTTTGAAATTTCTCATTTAATTCAATTTGTTACTTGCTGTCTCTTTATAATTAATTTTGAAATTTACTAGCAATTTCTGACTGAACATGTTTACACCAGTCCCACCAATTTTTACAGCAATTACTTTGTTTAAGTGAATCAAATCCCGATGTATAAAACATTATTTACAGCTTAATATTCCGTTTCGCTTGAAAATATACGATTATTATGAACATTACATGATATGATGCCAGCAGCCTTCTAGACTAGCAGTACATACTGAATTACAAAATTTTCACATTCATTCAATTCATCGGTGTGCTGAATTGAACAGCAGTCGGACTCTGTTATGATCCTGAAATTATTTCCAAATTTCAATTCTATTCAAAATTCTATTAGCAGGATCTGTAGTGTTATTTCGGTGTCCGTTTATGCTCACATGCGCTCATCTCTGTGTCAACAACAAGTAAAAAGCCAGCAGTAGGGATGTGATTCTTTATTGTATGTAGGTAGTTTGTTCTCATTTTAGTATCATATCTGCACCAGCAGCATAGCGAGCATCTAACATGGCTTTAATGTTCCTGACATGTGAAATAATGAAAAGGCAGATGGAATCTTTCTCATCTTTTCACGGCGCATTGCAAACAAGATGAAGCTATCATAAATCAACTGCTGCTGTCTGATTCTGACATCAAACCTTTGAAAAAACTTTGAAATCTCTCACAGTTGAGAAATGCATACGCTTTAAGGATATGTTGCTGCTTTATATTTATATAAACATGTTCCTTCTACACAATTAATTGCTATTTCAAATATATGTACAAATACTTTTTTATTTTCTTCTTTTTTTTTATCTAACTCTAACTGAAAATAATGGCAGTGAAAGTAAAGCAGGATGCAACACAACAGCCCAAACTGATGTACAGACCATCATTATTAAGTTGAAGTTCCTCGGGTCATCCTCTCACTGGGGCTTCAGCACTGTCTGTCTATCAACTGGTGTCATTTCCCCTTTATGATCTGTTAAATAATTCAAACCTTAGTTTCTCTGTTAAATGTCATACCACACTGTCTATGTAGACCGGAGAAGTATGAATTGAGTCAAAAGGTCCAGTTTGATTTGTCCATGACAATGGAGTGACTACAGCATATGTGCTTGAGGTACATGAAGTGTTTTTCTATTAGGAAGTATCAAAATTATCCTCGTGGTCTATGCTTCTGATAGCTCCCTTCACAATGTCATATGAGTGAATGGATTTGTATGTATTTTACAAAAACGAATTGTGTCATTCTTAGTTCATCGAGGCTGTGTTTCTTGGATTCCTGTAGCTCAAACAGTATAGTATGATGCTCAGTAGCATTGCCAGTGTCATGAAGTTGATTCCCAAATTAAGGAATGTCATAAATATTGCAGTGATTTTAATGAGCTTTGTATTTCACCATTAAGTGTTACTATAGACCATGACATTACACTCATTTTGCAATACTTCTTAGTAGCTTGCGAGAATAAGAGCGTTAAGACTGAATAGAGACAGTTAATAGAGTCAGATTAAAGCTAGCAAAATACTAGTTAGGGTATTTTTAACTTAGTATACTGACTACTACTTACATAATACATTGATATTCTAATTTAATCATGTGAATATTTGTTTGCGATGTTGTCCAAACAATTTCTAACTAATTGTCTAAACTAATTGTCTCTTAATTTATCTTTCAGTTAAGATGAAGCATTATACAAACTTAAATGAGTACAATATTCAATTGCCTTTTTTCCCATTCTCATCTTCCCAGTATATATTTGTGTGTGTGTGTGTGTGTGTGTGTGTGTGTGTGTGTGTGTGTGTGTGTGTGTGTGTGTGAGGTTTTAAGACTCTTTAAGATCTAAGTGATTGTGATAGTTGATGAATCACTTTATGGAAATATGAAATATTCTGGTGAAACCTAGAAATGTGGCCATCCATTCCCTCTCCACTTTCTACAGCTCAAAGTTACACTCATCTGCCAAAGTAAACCCTCTCTGTGTCCAAGCATTCAGCACTGTTGTCTGAGGTCCTGCTGTTTTAAGGAAGGAACTTTCTAAGTAAAAACCTCTGGTGGTTTGATGGCAAATAGTACAGTATATTTAATTTGTCACAAATCTTGGGAATTGTTACAGTATAGAATTACACTATTCACTAACTGTTTGTGTTGAATTCGCAACTATTTCCTCTCCAACAGTTTTGGAGATCCAGCAACAGTTCACTGTAGTGTCTTCCAGAAGCCCTCATAAATAAATCTAAAGTAACGTCACATAAAGAGAAATGTGCTCTAACTGATATTAAGTAAATGACAGATTTAGTCAAATTCAGGAAAACATTTATGAAATGTTAATAAAAAAATGTTAAATGTGCGGCAATGAACAAAAGTAATCGGATTACTGTAATTTGCAATTATATGAATACAATTAATTATTTTGGCCAAAAGTAACAGTCATTTACATTTGGCAGAATTTATGCTGGATCTGAATTTCTCTGATCAAACGATTGCTAAAAATCTAAAAGCTGGACAAAGAATACAAAGTTGGACTCTGAATTTTAAATTTACATTCATAATGGTTTATTGTGAGCAAACGCTTCTTTCTATGTTTCGTCATTTATTAAATACTTAAAAGGAGCATTGCGTAGGTTCTGAAATTTCTAACCGTTACTGACACCAGTGGCCGTTAGAGGAACTGCAGCCAATCTCATGCTCGTTCTCAGTGCGCACGCTCTTTTTTTTTTTTTTTTAACTTACAAGGAGTGTCCGTGGGTGTCTGAATTGTGCTGGAGGCTGGTCGCTTCTTTCCATCCGCAGAGTCCATTTGAAAACACTATTGCCGCTGCTTACTATAATGGCTGGCGTGCCGTACGGTTGTAAGCCCAAGTAGACAAGAACGCGCATGAGGTCACATTTTGTGAATTTTCGCGCCAATTCGGCCCGACTCCTCCACACACAATTGAGCCTACAGGCTGATAGAGGCAACCGTGGTGGACAGTCGAGGTGTCATTCTTTTTTTTAAATCATGGTTGGCTCATACATGTACAAATGAAAACTCTATCTTAAAGATTTTTTTTAAGTAAAAACCTCCACATAGCTCCTTTAAAATAAAACTGGAAAAATAGATCCAAATATGAACCCATATGAGTTGGTGCTGGAACAATATACATTTTTGTACTGGCAAAACTATTCTGCTGCAACAGTACATTAATCAGATTCAGAAACTAATCACAAAAAAACACAATATCAAAGCAATGTCAGATTTATAAAATCTGCAAGCAATGGATGAGGGATAAATTATATTCATTTCATACAGTCAGGAAAATGGTTTCCACCCAGCCTGAATTTCTTTTCAAAGGACTGGTTTCAGCCCGGCCCTTCTGTTAAATCAGTGTCCTAAAATAAACTGATGAACTCAATCGGCAACCATTTTGAAAGCAAGTCAGAACATCTGCATAGAATTTCAATGTTAATGTCAGACAAACCTAACCTAACCTGTCTTGATAATTAGTACAGTTTTGACAATTCTTTGGGTCTGATGAGGTGCTTCTTTCCACCCAATATACAAAAAGTCTCACTCCCCTCCTTTTTCAGTGAATGGAATGTTAAATACACTGACAATAATTTGATAGATTGTAAGCTTGGGAAGATATTTTGCAATGGAAGACTGTTTACAATGGACTGGCTTATAGAAACATCCCTTAATAGCCATCAGTTTCTCATTCCAGTGTAATTTATGGTACCCAAAACTCTTGGAATGTGGGTATAGCTCTTCATATTTGATTCAACACTTAGATCACCCAGGTTTAATAGGCCCTTCATTGACCATAAATATAAAGTGAAGTCTTGAGATCAGACTATATATACCATATGAGTTCTGAGGCAGCTTCTCAGGCGGCAAGTTGACAGCTTGAAAGTTGAACGACCATGAACGCTTCCAAACTTAACAGTGCCAGAGAACAGAGGTAAGTTTTTTTTTTACTTTCATCAACACATAATGGCAAAAGTTTGGGGTATGCTGAAGCAGAAGCAGGGACAGTTTCAGCACACCCACATTCAAAAAAACTAAATAAAGCAAACTCTGACATCAAATCATTAAAACCCTAAAGTTTGCGTCGGTGTGACCCTAAGCAATGAAAGATATGAAGGGGAGATGACTGATACTGAAGAAAGTTTCTAGCACTTTGAATGTTCAAAAGAAGATGCATCTATGCTTCTTGGTCAAAAGTAAAGATTTCTGTCATGAAATTCTAGATGCCACAGATTGGTAGCTTCTAACTCAATCCGATCATCGCATCATCAATCGCATCATCATTCACATGGAGTAGCTGACTGGTTCTTTTCACATCAGCAGCCAGTGGGCTTGCTGCTTAACATTCAAATGCTCAGCTAGTGCTTGCTGTAGCAGTTGCAGCATGCTTCAGAAACCCTCCACCTTCCCCAGCTCCACCTGTATAGATCTGCTACAGTGTAATGTAATTTATGTTATATAATGGGTTATTTAATATGTGAAACAGCAGTATTTCCTACATGTTCACAGCAGCATGTCTGTGGATGTATTAGCAGTAGTAAGTTCTGGTACTCCGCAGTGTGTGTATAAACTCATAAATATGGTTATCAGATTTTTTTGTATTGTAAACTGAATGTTTTATAGGAGTAAAGGCATTAGTGTTTGTGCCCATGGGACAAGGGGCTACAGTTGGGTCTGAATGTGTAATAATGGAGATCTGCCCTTGAGCCTGGTGTCTAATGTGCTTTTGATGATGATTTCAGAGCCAGCACTGATGCTAATCTCTGCAATTATCCGTCTGCGCCACTAATCTAAGTTTATTACCGCAGGTGTATCGAAACTGTTTGCTTTGGATGGGTGACAAATTGAGGCACACAAGTCTGAGAAATGAAACAAAACAAAGCTGCATGTTATAATAACACATTCTATATTTTTGTACCATTTTGCTGTCAAGCTGAATAAAAGAATGTAAATTTGGAGTTGGGTGCATATTTTTTGTAAAATATATTTTCATACACATACACAATACATTGCTACAGAAGCATGAACTACACATGCAACACAGCATTAGCTTACATTAGCTAGCTTAGCTATCAAAGGGGGGGCATTTTCCATATGAAGATGTAAATTGTGGGTAAAGCGGGTTAAGTGGGTTGAGCTTGAATTCAGTCAGTCATTTTCTACTCTCTTAGAGCCATACAATTTAATACACATAGCAGCTTATTTTGGCCAAGAAATGACAAAATTTACTGGCCAGTCTTACCTTAGCAACTGTTGCTGTCCAACACGTTCCCTTCATGGCCCACTTTATATACACTTGTTATCTTGTAGATGTTTTTATGGACATTGGCTTAACGCTTGCAAGATTAAACCATATTTCAACATCAAAATACACTTCTCATATCTGCAAACACAGCAGCCACTCAGAGGCCAAGATGAGGTCAAGGGTCATACTTGCACCGATAATGACACTTGAGTTGAGGGCTTTTGAACATCTCACAATAAGCACAAAAGAGACTCAATCATCAACATAAGAAGAATAATTGAGAGCTGTTAAGAGACACTGGAGTTTTCAAATCAAACGCTCTTTCTACCTCTGATTGAGATGATAATGATGTTGGTATAAAAAGCGGAGCCATTACAGATGTGCTTTCATATCACTCTTCTCTCAGTCAACCAGCTGTAATTGCTTGTTTTATGACATTAAGGATCTAGTGAATGCTTGGATGAAACTTCTGTGAATGTAAAAACTGTTTTTGTCATTGTGCAACAATCAACCATCAAACAGCCTCCCACCCAAGGCACACCTTTGCATTTTTCTCAAGTGAATTTTCTAACAGACTGTTTTTAGCCACCAGCAACACTGACAATGCTGAATTGCATGCTTTTTAATTTCTTTTTTTGTAACTTTAAAAAAAAAAATTAATATAGATTCGGGTGAGGTGTGTTTTGCCTAAATTGATGATTAAGTACTGATGTGTTTTCTCTGTCAACCACAACTCTCACAGAAACTAACTTGGATATGTGCATATCTTGTTAAAGGAACACTCCACTATTTTTGAATATAGGCAAATTTTCCAACTCACCTGGAGTTAAACAGTTGAGTTTTACAATTTTTGAATCCATTCAGCCGATCTCCGGGTCTGGCAGTAACACTTTTAGCTTAGGTTAGCATAGATCATTAGCATAGATCATCAGCAGGTGCGGTGATATGCAGCGCCTGAAAATAGTCCCCAGCAACTTCAACTACACAAACTAGCTGGGGACTATTTTCAGGCGCTGCGTAATATCATTGCGCCTGCTGCACCCATGGTACTGCAGCAAAGTTCCTTGATTATTACGCCAGAATGAATGTATAGTTTCTAGCCATATCAGCCTAGAAAACATAACTTTTCATTTTCTGTTGGTCTTAGTACACAAAACTCTTTGGTCATTTTTAAGGGAGATGCTAACAGTCTAATCAGATTCATTGATCTATGCTAAGCTAAGCTAAAAGTGCTACTGCCAGACCCAGAGATCGGCTGAATGAATGCTGTGAATGGCAGGACTTAACGTTCCTGAAGCATTCGGTTGTTTACATTTGTCTGTGTCTCTTTGTATGTTCGATTGGGACAATTAGTGTGTAGTTGCAGGATAACACTGGATTTTAAAGAAAATTTTTTAAAGACATAAAATAATGACATAATCTTACGTTTTGTTGAACTATGTCTTTAAATTCAAAACTAAAATGCAACTACTATGGCACGTTCTCATCAAATGTGTCCATCTCTGATCATTCAGAAAATGCTTAACTCCAAAGTCACAACCACAATCCTCCGCTCTTTGAACAATCAGAGACTGACTCAATATCTGAGTATCTGTGGGAGGCATGTGCAGATCTGAGCAGATGTTGGTTGTGCACTCACCTTCTGTAACTGACAAACTTACTCATTCAAGGCGATATATGGTCAGGAGACAGAGAGAACTCAGATAAGACATTAGTCAAATACAAAAGATGCAATGGCACAAAACACATTTGTCTGTATTGAATTATTAAATTAACAATTAAGCCTACGGTATATTTGATACACAAATGTTGGTCAAAACGTATATGTGTTCTGACTTCCGATTGATAATTTGTATTTTTTTTCCAAGTAAAAAAAAAAATATATATATATATATATAGTATATGTATATATGTGTGTGTCAACTGCACCAAATTTCATATTTTTGCCAATTTGGCCCTCTGATTAAAACTGAGGTGGGGTTCTTTTCCCTCCTCAAGTATGAGCTCCATATTTTTCTATATCATACCATAGGAGCCATAAAAGTCTGATGTATAATGCTTGGATAAAAAATGTAAATAAAAAAAATAATACTTTGCATATTTTGATGTTTATAGATTTTTCTGAAGACTCTTTCATATCCCAGGCTTTAGAGGGTAAATAAATAGATATAAATAAATAATATCCATAAATTCACATACAAAATAACCAAATTGTGACGAGTGGGGCAGGGCCGAGGGATGTGGGAGCGAGGCCGGTGGAGTGATTGGAGATGAGCTACACCTGTTCGACCCATCGGTCTCGAGGCCCACGGAGGAGATGGAAGGATATATACTGGAGCGACGACAGTGAAGGACGAGAGAGGACCAGGCCTGGGCTTTATTTTAGGTTTTGGTTTTATTTTGTGCGCATCAGTCGTCCGCTGTTTTGTGTTTATTTTGTAATTAAAGCTTCATTTTGATTGTCAGCCGGTTCCCGCCTCCTTCTTCCCGAAGATTATGGAGTTTGTATCATTACACAAATAATTAAATAAAAATAATAAATTACTAAAACTAACTAGTTGGTTGATGAGTAGTTAACCATCACGACACTTCCATAGTCTGTCATTAAACTGTGATGACACTAAGAGCCAGTGGACCCTAATGATGGTGAAGGTGAACTTACAATTGATTCGGGCTGGCAGTAGATCTTCAGCGTCTCCAACTGTGTCAGTTTTCAGTCAGGAGATTAATCTGTCTTTGCCATTCTTACCAAAAGTCTCCATCAGTCATTTGGGCTAAAATGTTTACTTAAGGAGTAATATGTACTCCCATTTATCTAATTCCTGGACTAGGTCCACCGGGCCCCTCATCATTACTCATGGAGGAAGAGGGTCCAAGCAAACAAACCCATTTAAGCAACCCCTCTCGAATACAAACCTGGAGCACTTTAATGCTAACACACTCGTAGCTGTAGGTAAGGAGGTCAACAGGGTTAAACTAACTCAGAGAGGTCACAACGACCCATATAGCCATACATGGCAAATCAATTAAATTGAGGCATTGTAGTCCCCATTTTAGGCCCCAGTTCCACCAGTTACTATTGTTCATACTGAAGGTTAGAGATTTAAACAAACCCCTAACCCCAAGTAATAAACTTTGGTGTGTACCTGAAACTAGTTTTACCTGCACTCGAGTTTGTATAAAATTTACAGACATTTTAATGACACATTTGCATAAAAAAGGAAGAGATGTAGTTTGATGAAGAGTTCGGTTAATCAGGCCATTAAGAAAACAAACAAAATAAGTACTAGAATTTGTGACACAGATACTTAATATTTAATGCTATTAGATGATCTGTTAATTGCATTTAATTTATCACACTTTCAATAAAATATATGCAGTTGGTTTGTAAAAGTTTTTTTAACGCATGTTTGAGTTTTCATTGCATTTACACAGCTTTGACCTGCAGGCAAGATTCGAGTGCTTTGAAACAGCAAGATATTTCAACAAAATAATTTTGTTCAATGTTTCGAAGTTTCAAAAAGCTTTGTTTTGCCCATCACTGGTATACCTGTCAGGTAAAATGGGTGAACAACTCGTTGTTCTGCAGTTACACATTCAAACCGCTATAGTTGAACTACAGCGGAAGCAGAAAAGGGTTGTTTACATCTGTGTGTGGAGAAGCGGGGGAAGTATAGCCTACAGCTTTGGTGGAATACTCTTTTATCTCTACCTGTATATGAATAATAAACAAATGCATTATAAAAAGTTTTTGAATCACTACATTCATTAGTGATCCACAATCTTTTCTGTCAAACCTGTTTGTGTGTAATCAGACTCACCGCTCCATTTATATCCAGTGATCTGTTAAATGTTTTCTGGGACCTGGTATGGATTCATAGGGGTTCAACGGATCATAGTTAATCCGTTCCAAGTCATAACATTTTGAAACATTAAAGCAATTTTAAACCGTTCAAGTGCAAGAAGAGGCAAAAGAAAACTCAGTTAGCTTCTCATGCTCTGTACTCAAAGTGTTCAGAGTTGCCAAGTATGCGTATTTTGTAGTTTCAGCTGCTTATTTATCTTGTTTCAGAACATGCGCGAACAGAATTCAGTTCTCCTTTGCATACCCTTGTGCTTGAAACGGAATTATCTCTGTGGCCCGCTGATGGTCAAAAATATGGCAGATGAGCGGGGAAAAGTCACGTGAATGAAACAGCTGGAAAGAGTTAGGCTCCAAAGTTACTGTAAATCCACTCGTCTAAATTAATTACAAGTGCAGAAAATTATGTTTGAAAATCGAGAGACATTTTAAAATGTATTATTCAAATAAGCTTTAAGTTCTACCTCAAATCACAATGACAGTAAATATTTATGTTAATAGGGATAATTCACAGTTTACATTGACTTAAATGTATATGTTGCAAATAAAATCCAAACAAAAGTGTTGCACATGCCTGTTGAAAATACATTTTTGTGGCATTCTAAATGAGTACATGTTTAATGCAGCTAAAATGTGGTAAACCTAATGAATGCATGTTTTCTAAGCCTGGAATTGAAGAGCAGGCTGCCACTCTCAGTTAGAGCATGTGAAGAGAAAATAAGAGAGACATACAGATCCATACTAATTATGATCTTAAGGCACAGAATATACACTATCCGCAACCACAGGATTGCAGACAACTCCACTTACAGCTGGTTGAGTATGTAGGAGGTGTGCTCAACATTTAATTCTGCTGCAGTCGTGCAAGAACAAAACATAGAGTTAGGTTGTATGATTGTACCAAACAACCTAATCTAAGATCATTAAATGTGTTATACTTTGTCCATAATGGCATAATGTCTGAGTAGGTAGACATAGATTAAGTAATTACTTTTGGGTCTTTAATTAGTGTGGTCTTTATAGTATTAATTTGTCTGGTTTGTATTCTTGCTATTATCATGTGATCTACTGTACAGCATCAGTGCTTCACTGCCATTCACAATTCTTCTGCATGGACACATGGGATAATAGTATCACAATCTGGCTGGAAGTAGAACGTTAATCCGGGGGACTTTTCCCCTAGTGTTTCTACTGTGAATTCGGACAAACTACTCACTTCACATCAGTTTATTGCTTATAATGTAGTAGGGAAGTAAGCATATTCAGAGACATTTTGTTTTGATGATGCACAGATGTCAGCAGAAGTTGAAAAAGTCCACCTGAGACAAAATGAGAATTTGTGAGGTGTGAATGCAGGTGTGGAGAAAAACAACAGTGTTTATCCGCCGTTTCCTTTTCACACCAACTTAGTCATGTAATGTGTTGACGGCAGGCTCATTATGCATAAAAATAGCTCTGTGGTTTGGAGCTCAAATAATTGATGTAGTTTATCAAGCTTGCAAAAAGTCCTCCCTCTTATGTTGAGCTGGCATAGTCATTGTTTTAGGTTTAATCCGAATTAGAACTAAACATTTCTTTGGGGCTGGTTTTAACACCAGTTAATTTGGCCATTTGTTTCCATTACTTGCAGGAACGAGCCTGTAGCTCCTCAGAGCTTTTGAAAGTCAAAAAGCTAAAGAATACGGCTGCAAGAAACATTCCCCAGATCACTGTTTAGTTGACTGCGGAGGAATGCTTTGTCTCCTTTCAGCTCTGCCTAAATCACGAACTGAATCAGAATGTGAAGAGGTCATCCAGAAGAAAAGAAAGTGAGGGTCTGCAAGATGGGTTATTTAACACCTCTTCTCCACGCTCTTCATGAAATGCATTCCAATCCTTGCTGGCCAACTTAGAGTCTTAAGAGGAGACAAACTCCGAGATGTTTTTTGTCCATTATCTTCCTCTCCATCAGCATTCAGATGTCCATGTCTCAGTTCCCTGGAGGCTGGAAGTGAAGCAGAGAGATTTCTGGGTGTGCAAAGTTTCCTCCACTCACTCCAGTGGTGGGTCAGAGTTTAAAGGCATCTGAGATGTGCATCTATGGCCACTCGACCGTCAGTCAAAGCGACCAGCCAGCCGCACCCTAATGTGTATTAACAAGACAAAGAGCACGGGAGGGGCTGGGCTTTGATTTATTTGAGATTTATGGGCATGATGAAATCAGGCCTGAATATATGTGGTTTTCCCATTTTCTATATCATTTACTTAGATCTAAATGGACTACTTTTGTTCCAGGACATGGACGCCTGGGATGAAAAGCAATACATTGAAAGAGGGTGGTGAGGGGAGGGTTCCCGGCTGACCGGAGATGCTCTATTCAGGTTTCCTTCAGCTGCCGTGAGCCAGCGTGGATCAAAGAGGAGAAGAAAGAACACACTGGGTCCTTCAGAAGTCCCATTCTACTTCAACTCCATGTCAAGATGTTTGCTAAACACATGGTGAAACCTGTGGCTTTAAGTTAACATGTCTAAATGTCTAAACATAAAGGATAGAATGACTGTACTAAAAAAGAAAAAAGAAAACTAGCTTTGAGTTTCAACTTTGAATATGGTATACATAAAGATGTAAAATGACATAAAGTGTGATCACATTTGTGGTTGTTTTGTAGGCGAATTCAGTCATTTCAATAAGAATTCACCTGATCTGAGTTTTGCGAAAAGGCAAACAATTTTCCCAAGCAGATTTAACAATGGGCTCCAGTTGTGTGTTGAACGTACATGAATGTTACCATAAAGTTGTAATCATAGGTGGGAAATTTTCTTTAAGCTCTTAGATTCAGATTTTTTAAATGTGTTTATATTTCATTTACAAAGAAAAAAATATAAAAAACTAAGTTGCATGTACAAAATACCATATTACTGAACTATTACGATAGAATATATAACGGTTTCAAGTTATAGCACCTTAATAAACTGAAAAAACAAAAAGTAAAAACATCAGATGCACATTCTTAATTCAACAATTTGTAGAAAAGGGAAAAATCTTGTTAAACTTTATGAAGAAAAGGTACAACTTGCTTCAACAAAAGTGATCTGACATCATAGTAATGGCTTCCCAACTCGAACTCCTAGGACAATATGCCAGCATTATAATAACTAAGCAAATATACTGCCTAATCTCGTGGCTGTAAGTACTTTAAGAATACACAAAATCTGCATAATGTGCACAGGACTGCATAGTAACAGTGGTATGCTATATCAAACATACCCGATGTCCTCTTCATTGATAACCCCTCAAATACACCCCACTGATTCCCAGATGAAAGACTCCATGTCCTGCACATGACCCACATGGGTGATAAATAACCTCTAAGGTTAACCACGTTTGAAATGGAGCTGTGAGACCATCATGGGCCCCCAGAGTTTTCTTGACATTACCAATATGTTATCAGCACGCTCTGCCTTGTTTGAGCACTTTTGATGGTACATGTTTTGTGTTAAGAAAAAGACTGAATGGATACTTATAAAGTGTTGAATCAGAATCACATCTGTGTCTGTGAGGTATGTCTGTAGCAGAGGGTTGATGTGAATGTTGTGATGACTTCTGGAAGTTTTTTGGCATAGAAGAATAGTTTTTTAAAAAGTATAATAAAAATAAAACTTACCACTGATTCTACTTATGATAATAATTATTAAAGGATTTGACGTGCAATGTTGGTGAAAATTACCAGACAACTTTGAGGCATTTTAAAACCACACCAAATCGTGGGCTAACATCTCATCACCGTGTTAGACTTTTAACTGATGACGTTATCTACAGTATTTACATATCTCTTACAGCAAACATGTGTCTGGCGCCATCTAGTCGTCAATTCTAAAACAGCTGGAATGTGAAGCGCGTGGTGCGTCTTATTTATTTGTTACGTTATTATTATTACTATAATAATAATAATTATAATAATAATAATAATAATTAATATTAATTAAATATCAATTATTTTATTATCTATTCATATTATTTTATTTGCTTTATTCATGTATTTATTCACCCATTTATTCATTTGGTCTCTTCAAACACATACCCCTTAGCCAGTTATATGAAAAGATTTAAATGTCAGTATTTACAGTAATTCTGCCTGTTGAGATTGTTGATTTAGCAGCTGTACTTGTTTTCATGTTTTTACATGAAAATGAATGTTTGTGGGATTTGCCATATTAGGAATAGATCACAAATTTCAACAACAGCTACTGGATGAATGTTTGCTGGATATGTATAGACCTATACATTTCAAACAAGAGTGTTGTTTTATTTTTTACTTAAGTTTTGGATTTCTGATGCTCCAAACTCTGAGATGACTCACATGTAGTGCATGAAAATTCATCACTGTCACATCTGTTTTTCTCCTCCACTGACTGAAAGCCTGACCTCAGTCTCTGAGCTCCTCTTCGGGAGGGGTTTGCTTGACTTTTCAGATTTGTACACTTTGCATTGCATCTGGACACCAAAGGAGCCACCACTTCAAAAAGTCTCTATTACTGTATAATGCAGCAACTTGATGCTATTTGTGTCTTGAACCGTGTCCCAAATAACACACTATACACTATGCATTCATACACTATGTTATGCACCATGTACTCAGTCATGTAGTATAAGAATTATGAGGTTATTTTGTCATTCATAATCGGTAGTGTCCAACATTCCATATATATATATTTTTTTTCGGTTTACTTAAGGGCATCATCTGCGTAAAGTGCACTTTTTCTCATTGGAATTTTAGTGTGAACAGTGCACAAGTATGCATTTTGGGATGCACATTATGTCTTTCCGAAGTATTGAAAATTGAGACAAGGAAAAAAATGAGATATTTATTTTTTTCTTAAACAAACAAAACAAAACAAAAAAATAATACAGATAGACGACATCTCATAAAGTGTTATAATCACAGGTAAAATATGCATCATACAATGTTTTTGTGAGATTTAACACAACATTTGAGACTATAAGGTATATCTATAGCTATAACATTCAGCAATGGTAAATACATAGCACCGTTTCCAAGACTTTCCAACCACATAAGAACACAATTCTGATTTATTATCCTGGAATTTGGACATAAAGAGTCATTTCAAGTCTACGTCAACAAATTCCTTTTGCGAATACTATTTATTATGACATTTAAAAAAAAAGGTATTTGAAAAGGTTTATAACACACAATACAAAACAAAAAGAGATTGATACTTTTCCTACATCTCGCCTCCTAATTCTTAAAAAGTCAGGGCCTTCAGTGACACTTCATAGCATTACAATTTACAAAAAAGCCATATAAATGTGATATAAATAGGCTCACCAGCCAAAGACATCTTTTTTTGTGTCATGCACACTGTGTCTTTGCTGTATTCAATCTTCATGAACTGTCAGTTTCTTTGATCACATTAGGTCTAAATATTCAGACTTGGAGGAGAACGGCCATTAGGTTATGAGTCTGTCATCTGAGTAGTGTTCTCAGTTCTACAACAATCCCTGAGGGCTGAACTCTCATTTTTTCTTCCTCAGGACAATGTAAATGATGCCACTGATGAGCGTGAGAGGGAAAGCCAGCCAGGCCAGGACGAAGGCGTATCCATAACCATCACTCTCTTTTTTCCACTCTGGACTCATCACCGTGTAGATGATGGCCCCGCTCATCACAAACAGACCTTCAGAAAGAGGAAGAATAAATCATGTAGATGGGGTTCTTCAGTCGGGACATGTGAAATGGAATCTAACAGACCCGGAGAGGAAATACTCACTAGCAAGGACCTGGAAGACGGCTGTGAAAAAAAAGCGACCTCCCTGTACAAGAGTGAAGAGCTGGCAGAGGAAGATGATGAAGGACAGCAGGCAGAAAATGGTGGCTAGGACCATGAGGGCTTGAACTGCTTGAAGCCAGTCTGACAGATTGTAGAGAAACACAATCAGAACGAACACTTACATGGATAGTATAAACATATGTTTCTCTTTCTCAAATAAGAACACATTTAGTTGTTGTAGTCTACTGTTGTTGCATTATCGCCCATTTGGAACTTTTAAATAACTATGGAACATTGGACTCAATTTTAAAATCTAAAAGTGTTTTTAAAGACTGTTTGAACTCACCAGCATCACTAGTCCAACGGCAGATATATCCTCCATTACTTTGTGTGCAGTCAAACCAGAGGTCATAGCTTGATTCTCCATGTGTTCTCCAGGCCTGTTTTTTTTTTTTTTTTTTTTTTTTTATTAAATAAGAAACACCCATATTATTGCATATACACATAAACCAATCCTTCATTAAATTTCACCTCAAAAATACGACCCATTAACGCAAGGAAAACCAAGCGAGACGGACCTCAAAGATGATACTCACATTAGCACATGTGGAAATGAAGAGAATGATAAGGTCTGTCAGATGCAAGACTATCGTTGCGACCAGAATGGCCAGCATTTTGAGGTTCGTCTAAGAGGAAAGAAAGAAAGTAATCACATCGTCTCCTTGTTCACACACCTGGGGGCCTTATCAGCTCCCAAGCAGTTCCACATCTGACCACCAGATGGCACTGATGTCCAACGTATCTCAACCAAAAACACCACTTCAGTTCTGTCTATTTTCTTTTTTTCCTTTTCCTTCATATTAATCGACACCATATGTATTGTGGATACATTATGTAGATAATGACACTAATCACACTGCAATGTTTGAAAAGCCATTTAAATGGCTATATTTATCAGAAAAACACATCCCACATGCAGTCACGTCACGTTGTCCTTTTTCTCGAGGTGCCGCCTTTTTTTCGTCACATTTTAACTGTTTACCCCAAGAAATTAAAAGTTGCAAAAATGTAATAATCAAAACGACCAACGAGTAGCCTACGAACTGAGGCAGATTTCGGAAGCAGACAAAAAAGAAAGGAGGGAAAGATTCCAAAGCAGTTCACATGCAAAATTTATTATGACTGAAATCAAAACTTGATGTACTCCAATCAAAATACGATTATTATGACTAACAATGGAAAACTGATATTAATACTATAATTAACATAAACTTGAAAATAAAAAATAAAAACATAACAAATAGCGTAATTATAATAAAAAGGATGATGATGATGATGATAAACTTTGAATAAAACAGCAAACTTCCTGAGAAAAGGCAAACGATGTGAGGTTAGGACGCCTCCAGAAGGAAAATTATAGTAAACAAATGTGGCCGAGTATCTCCTGAAATGACGTGTGAATATTCCATAAATGAAGCAAATGAAAAGAAGAAAACCTCCATTGTTCTCCAACTTACAGGTGAGGGAGAGAGGGAAAAAAATCCTTGAAAAGTGAAAGAGAGCAGGAAGAAAACACTGGGCTGGTTGCCTTTACTGTGGGATCCCACTATTGATTCTCAGAGCACGAGTCTCTGTATTCCAGATGTAGTACCACAGCAGTATTTGGGTCTTTTTTTTTCATTTCGGGAATGTGAGAACACCGCCCTGGAGCGTCACGACGTCACACTCGTTCATTTCCCTCCCATTCTTCACAACTTCTCACTTTAAACGCTTAGATAGAAACATAGCTTAAATATGGAATAAAGCATTTATTCAAGCTCTTAAAACTTTTTCCAGAAAGGTTTTAAACTTAAATTTATGTTGGTAGAATTTAAGAAGTTAACCAGTTAGTAATCGTCATTCACAATGCTGTGTTATCATAAATTCATGATATTAGTTGTATGCATAGTATGTCACAGAAAGGTTTTGCGTTTTGCGTACTTACAGCAAGGTCAGCTTTGTCCTTCATTTTGAACACTGCGGTTTGGCCTAGAGCACGTCTCAATGTGTGTGTGTTCACAGTGTGTAGACTAGTGTGTGTGGAGCCCCATAGACCCCTGCCAGTGGCCCCACGGTATGCCCAGAATGTTGGCAAACAGATCAAAGTCGCTTTGAAGTCATATACAAACGGATTTCAACTTTTATCAAACTTTTTGAATAAAACATTTGCAAGACTTTCGCGTTTCTCCTCGTTACTCTTACACTTGCAAATGCTCAACCCTCTGAATGCTTGAACATGTTTTGGTGCAGTCAGTGTGGCTATAAGCGTCCCCTTCTTTGTCACGCGGCTCACGCCCTCATCATCAGGACTCCCATGACAGCAGCTGTGTTTGTAAATACAGTGAGGGAGGCGTTCCCTGTGCCAGGCCAGCCCTGTTATATTTTTCCCAAGTTCTCAAGTTTCAAGTTTATTTATAATGTGTACAATATCAGTGACAATTTGCACACTGAAATACTTAGGTTGGGGCTCCAGCATTCTACAGTAGTGCAATACAATACAAGTGCAATAAAATACAAACCAATACATATGTATACATATATATACATATATATACATATATATACATATATATATATATATATATATATATATATATATGTCTTGTATGTGCAGTCTGTATCCCTCTGCTTAGGGTTGGAGTGTCGGATGGTTTTGCTGCGGGTCGGCTCAGAAGCTCTGCTGTTCTGTGAGATGGATGGATTATGGGTCAGAGTAATGGGCTAGTGGCAGCAGGGCAATACATTTCCCCTAATCTAACCCGTTTGATGCAAGTTGTAGGGAGGGTGATAAATATTCAGCCTTGACTCACTGGCTGGCCACAGTCTGACATAGTGCTGGCAGTTGACCAGTTAAGCATCTTATTCTTGGTGCTCAGCAAGACTTTTTTATTTACCACTAACATATGAATTACTGAGCAGATTCTAGAAATATAAAAACCTATTAAATGACAAATAAAGATGCATATGTCATGTGACCATAAACCAACATCAGAACCATGAATACAAGAATGCGTTGGTAAATTATTGAAATATTCACTTAACATTTTAGGTCAAAGGGGTTTGACAAATAAGTTTGGGAAACCCTGGAATAATAAGTCATAAGAACTTCATATGACTTTACTTGGATCAGTAGGGAGTGATAGTCAATCATATTTTCATAAATTTGTTATCCAACATGTGATGTAAACTTGATTATGATTTGAGGGAAAATACCGAACCCAATGACTAAATGCTTTGTCATGAATTTAAATGCAAGCTGTGATGGTAATTTAAAAGTCCATCCAAAAGTTTTTTTTTTAAATCAGGTTTTGTATCCCAAATGATTAATGTGATCTCAGCCTTTCTAATCTCACGGTAAATAAACGGGGTTTCCTCCCTGTGAAGGTTAATTATGGCTCACATGTGCACAATGAATGATGCCAGAAATGTAATGTGGTTGTTTATAATATAGCTTGACAGAAAGAGCCACAGGCCATATGACTCCATCTTATTAAGAAGACGTCTATTTACAATAGTTAAATTCAATATTCTGACTTAAACATTTCCTTGTGCCGAAGCAGTCAAAGATGCCAAAGTGAGTCATGATTGAGACAGAGATGGTTTCAATCAACATGCTGCTAGAGTCAGAGAGCTCTTGGTCTGGCTTCATTTAGTTTATTGTCCACTAAACCAGCAGAATGGATCGTCCCAGTGTCATGAGCTGTATTTTAAGGCTGAACGTGGTTATAAACTGTACCACAGTTTGGAAAATCTCTTTCGCACCAACCAAGAAACTACGTCATAGTAACCGAGTGTGTATTTTGTTTGTTTGCTGGAAACCAACTGACATGACTGTACGATGACATCTAACCTTTGCACCACATCACTTCCAAGTCCTATCTCAAATATGCTTTGCAGTGATTGCATTTTATCACATACCAAAAGCTTGATGTCTCAAAACACATGTAGTGACTAAAATCTTTTCCCGTTATTAGAAGCTAGCAAGTGTTCTTTGTAACAGTCTGTCCCTAAGGGCCTGTCTGCTTCGAGAAGAGGCTGGTTCAGTATGAATGACACCTCACGGCAAGCCATGCCACATAAGGAAAGCGTGACAGTTATCAGGGACATTTCATTATTATTTTTGGATGTGGAACGACCTTGGGAATTTCACACGTGTCTGGAGAGAGGGAGGAGCCACCATCATGCTGGAGGGAAACCAGCGAAAAATAGAGCAAATGGAAGTCATTGACTCATATCAGAGCGGAAGAAAAAAAATCTTCATGGGTGTGGGCTGAAATGAGTATTATGTCACCAGTTCAGTGAGGGAGGACATCCTGAACAGATGAGGCTAACACTGAAAAGCACTGGGGGGAGGAGACGAGCCGTAATTCACATATGTCTCAGTGCTGAAATGGGTTAAATCAACAAATCACGGTACAGGTTTGTTGAAAACGTTGGCTGTCGCTTTGAATTCTGTCAACGGCATTCCCTTTTCCCTTTAATTTCCCATGCAACAAGATAGAAATATGAGCAGCTTTGTTGGCCTACCACCAGTTCTTGTGTAACATGTCTCTCAAGGCCTCTTCTATCTTGGACAAATGTTCACAGCTGTATTGTGGCATAATGAAAGATAAGGCTTTGTCTGTAGCGGGAGGGCTGTAATTATGTTTGCTGTTTTTACTTTACTCATTCTCTCAGACCAGATCTGTCTACATGAGTAGCTTTGAGATCTGTGTTGGATGTTTGTGTTTCGCTCAGCTGTAATCAGATATCAGGCCAGAGGGGCTATGAGTCAGCCTATACTGGCACACTTTTCAAGCCAATGTTCAAATGCCATAGCTAGTATGCAAAAGCCACTATTCACTGACTAGGGATCTATTTTTTATCATTGTAGGGTGGTTGTGTGCACAAACTGCTAATACACATGATATGCAAACCGTGTAAAAGGGAATTTTGCATCCAATGTCCCTTTTAAAATAAATAATAATTCTATTGTAATATAATTTAAATTTAAATGTATTTCTTTAATGCAAAACGGAATTTCCAGCATCACTTTATTTTGTGGAAACCATGATACCTTTTTTTTCAAGAATCTTGGTCACATTTGCTATTTTTCTCACACAGTATAAATGGGACTATTTGCAAACACATAGTTGCTTTGATACTTTAGTAAAGGGGCCCCTTGCTAGGGAATCATCGTATTTGGGGGTCCTTGGCTTTCTTGGGTAAACTTGAGACCTGCTGAATCACACCATGACCAAAGGGGAGATGGCTTAACTTAACTGGCCACCCCCATCCATCCCCTCTGCCACGGCCCCCTTCCACAGTAACAGTCGAATAAATAACAAACATAAACCATGACGAAGCCCAGGCCTCGGTGCTCCAGCCACCCCAACCATCTGTGAATCATTAGCCCTGGCTTCCTGTTTAAGACCACGTCTTCAGCACACACACCCCTATCACCGCGTCAGGCTCTCACACTCACTCTGATAGCGGGCCGAGGAGGCACCGGTGCACCAATGAAAGGTTTGAAAGGAATTGGATTTGCCCAGAGTCATTGAAGTGCTCAGTGAAGTGCTGGTTGAACAATGTCCACTGAGACCAATTCTGAGCTGAAGTCCACTTGAATTACAGCAATTGTTCCCTCCCGAGCCCCAATAACACATTCCTGCTGGTCTGACAGTACTATAAACATTGCATCTCTTACTTGATGTCTTTCGGATTTTATTTCAAATCATCTGAGGGAGCTGGTTCAAAAGAGATTACAATTATATTTTGCAATTATATTTAATATGCTTCCATCATATAGAGAACTGCATGGTCCACTATGGTCACATGACTTCAAGGTCACCAAACATCTTCTCTGAAAGTTATTCTAGTTTGTATGTTACGATTATGCACAAAAAGACTGTAAAGCAGACTAGCAATGCTGGGTAGTACATGTAATCTGGATTACATTATCAGGTTCCAAAAATGAAGTATGTGTAATTAGATTATATTAGGTTTTAAAATACTCACTTAAAAGACTACTGGGTTAACGAGTTTACATGCTGATGATTAATGCCTAACAACCTCTGTAGTCTCATTTAGCCACCATTCAGCAACCGTTTTTTTTCCAAGTAAAAAAAAAAATCACTAGGTGGTATTACTGATGCATTTTATGTTGTATAATAAACATGAAATTATGTTGAGCTTGTGTGAACCATAGAACCAAAAACCCATCCAAACAAACATTGACTTCAAGACAACGGAACTGGAAGTGCTAAAATGCTAACTCATTTCTGAGTTTTGGCCTACAGAAATGTGCATATACAAAAAAATAAAAATAAAAAAAATCCCTGCAGGATTCTGTTGTGTTACACACAGCCAGAGTCATCTAAAAAATGAAATCCCACTTATTAACTGCCATTAATACGAGCTACGACAGCTGTTAGCACTAAAATTACTCTGGGCTTCATGAGGGATGGGTTGGGACAGCAGAGGTCATCTTAGGAGACCCCTGTGGGAAGCATTTCCAGCATACCTTTGCCAGAGCTGTCCCCAAATGTGGAGAGCTCAGCATGTCGTTCCCTCATCCCAGGGTGTTGGCTTTATATGGTACAAGCATTGATGCCAATCACTTCTTATTCTTAGAACAGAATGAGAGGGATGAATAAAGCGTATCATTTTCCTTCATTATTTGTAAAAAAAAAAAAAAAATCAATCATTGTTTGTGTATGACGCTCAGGGAAGCCCGTTCTCATTGACTGAATCTATCAAATATCTCAGCAGAACACAGATGTAGAGAACACCAGTCTTCAATATGCACAGACATTTTAACAAAGGCTATTTTTGGGGCCTTTTTACAGTCGCATATTAAAGCACACTGTGTGCTTGCAGAGTGACAGGACTAAATAGTGAATTTAGTTGGTAAGGGTGTTTGATTCCGAGATTTTCAGAGCTGACTCTGATTCCTGACTGACCGTAGGAGAACTGACTCTGTTTACTTACAGGGTCAGCAATAAGACTAGTTACAAGGTTGCAAACATTATATTACACACTAAATGTAGGCTGTTCTTGTTTTCAGACACAAAGCATTAAAGGTGCAGTATGTAAGTTTTTGACTCTACTAAAGCAAAAAACACCATAATATGTTTGCAAATATTTTAGAAACATGCTAAATTAACATACTTGTTTATCTGAAAACAATGCTACAGTAAGTTATTCTCCTTTGAAGATGTGCATTCTGGGCCAGAAAGTCGGTCTCTGTTTTGGTTTGCGAAATCCTCGCACTGTCAGTTTACCCAGTTGTATTTCCACACCCCGGGTTGCCAGATGGTTGCCATTATTTTAGAGTTAAATAAATTAGAGAGAATGTATTCTTTGAAGTAATATAACGGCCAGCATTGTCATGCCTTACCTAACACAAAAAAAAACTGCTTGGACATGAGAATATTCAAAGATACTCAAAATAATAACTAAATACATACAATGATTTCTGACACAGGAGTTGAAAACTGTAGTATTCTTGATCCATCGCAAATGGATCTTTCGATGAAACGCCGGACTTCAAGTCTATCGCTCCACTCAGTCTATCTGCCCCATTCTTACAATCAACTGCAGGCTCACAATCAGACCCGCCTCCATCATATTAACAACCGATGAATTGAATCAAGTCCTGACTCTCTCCAGCACAGCAGAATACTGAGCAATTGTTATCCTGTCGAGTCTGAATGAAGGCACTATGTCATCCTCATGAAAAATTGCAAAGACTGGGACACTGGAACCTTACATTCTTATTTTTCCTTTTCCGATAATCCATTTTACTCAGATACGTCATACCGAAGAAAATATGTTATGTTGATATGTTGAATAAGATATGATGTTACTTCCATTTCACCATGACTTTACCGTTATGCCTCATTAATCTTACTGTGCAAGTGGAGTCCCTTCTATTTTTATCAAATGAGATGGAACATGTCATTGTTTGTGAACAACGAGATTATCCAGATCTTGAGAATGAACAGGAATTTCACTTAAGCTTTTAATCCAGCTATTAACCAACAAACATGCAAGGACAGTTCACCTAAAAGCCTGTTTCTTGAAACTTACAGAAATATTTAAACAAAGTTATCAGATCGCAGCATACAAAGAAAAGGGGAAAAAACAGAGCGTGTTTTACTGTTCCTGAGCATCACAAAACTAGCGGTTGACTATACACACTCTCTTGGTACACAGCCGTATAATGTGTTGAAATAGGGTTGATTTGAATTCCAGGTAGACCCCTTGCCAGTCAGCTTCCACAAAACTCTCATAAACGTATGGATTAAAACACATTGCTCAACATTTGGAGAATACTCACAATGAAGAAGAGCACATTTTTTATTTCCAGTTTGAACTGCACACTTTTATTCTGGCTAGACTGTGACTGGATTAACAAAAATTGGTTAAATTGACACTTTAGAAAGACTTTTGAGAAATATGGAAACAAAATATGATGATTGAAAACAGTCAATAGACCTGAAGAGAAAGAGGGCTTACTCCCTTCTCCTTTCAGACTGAATGAAACAAAAAGCAACGTGCTGCTCTGGAGAATTTGAGCATGTATCTAGCGAGTTCTGTGGATTGCAGAAGGGGAATCAAAAGTTAACCCTTTTCTTTCTCTTTTGTTCGGTTGGGGGTGGGAAACAGCGGTGTAACCAGAGACTGTGTTTGTTTGAATTCATCCATTATAAACTTAACCTTTCAAAACGACCTGGGTTCTCATTATATTGTGCCTGGCTGAAACTTTTTGAGTTCCTACAAGTCTTTATGTGAATTTACTGAGCTTAATGACAACATGCAGAGTCATAATCACACATGCAACCCTTCCAAACTGCACACACCAAAGAAAAAACTAAAAAGTGCACATGCATATACAGAACAAAAAAAAGTGATTAAGGTGACATGTAGGCCAGTTTCATTGCGCCGTTCCCAAAATATTTAGCCAAGATGAATGAACAGATGAGCCCCACACATGAATATATGAGCAGATAAGTAACAGTGGTTTCTCTCTGGGCCATATGTGGAGACAGACGATCCCAGCTGCTGCCATTATCACACACAGTAACAGAATTTTTTTGGGAAAAAATGCCAAACATTTTTTAATGAAACATTAAATGATAACTTAAGTAGCATTATAAACATTGCCATATTTGCAGCTTTATGTTTGTTTTGTTCTTAAAATGCCTTTACATTGTCAATATTTTGTCATGCAATATTCATTCATTTTAGTCCATTTTACTCTGACTGAAATGGGAAATAATAAAAATAAAACTTTTTACAATAATAATAAAAAAAGTTACATATATAATACAAAAATAATCTTACACTAAAATATGCAAAATGACAATATCATGTAACTGCAGCCGACCAAACATTTCAAAAAAATATTCATATTATATAAGAAACTTATTTATATAGTGTATACATTTTGAAAAATGTATTGCATTAACATTGTTATGGCGACAGTGTATTTCAGACATGAGCTACACTCTTTAAACAGAAGATAACTTTCATGTTCATCTGTGCATTCACTACTATTTTTTTTAAGAAATAATTTTATTCAGCAAGGTTGCATTAAATTGATCAAAAGTGACATTTACAATGTTACTAAATATTTTTGTTAAATGCTGTTCTTTCAAACTTTATATTCATCAAAGAAACCTAAAATAAGTTTATCACAGGTTTTTTTTTTTTTTTTTTAATCAAGCAGCTTTCAACACTCATAATACTAATAAATGTTTCACAGCATATCAGCATTTTGGAATGACTTCTGAAGAATCATGTGACACTGAAGACTGCAGTAATGATGCTGTAAATTCAGCTTTGAATCACAGCAATAAATTACATTTTAAATCAGTCACATAGAAAATATCTATTTAAAATTGTAATATTATTCCACAATATTTGTTTTGCTGTATTTACTATTCTACATGCATCACAAATAGCATATGTTGTTCTAGAACTTGAAAATACCTTTCAACATTGATGGTGCCTTTCCAGATGTGTAAGCTGCTCATGCCTCACACACTCATGCAACTCCATACCATCAGAGATGCAGGCTTCTGAACTGAGCGCTGATAACAACTTGTGTTGTCCTTGTCCTGTTTAGTCCGGATGACATGGTGTCCCAGTTTTCCAAAAAGAACTTCAAATTTTGATTCGTTTGACCACAGAACAGTTTTCCACTTTGCCACAGTCCATTTTAAATGAGCCTTGGCCCAGAGAAAATGCCTGCGCTTCTGGATCATGTTTAGATATGTATTCACCGACAATGTTTTCTGGAAGTATTCCTGAGCCCATGTTGTGATTTCCATTACAGTAGTGTTCCTGTATGTGATGCAGTGTCGTCTAAGGGCCCGAAGATCACGGGCATCCAGTATGGTTTTCCAGCCTTGAGCCTTACGCACAGAGATTGTTCCAGATTCTCTGAATCTTTGGATATTATGCATTGTAGATGATAACTTCAAACTCTTTGCAATTTTTCTCTGAGAAACTAATTTCTGGAGTTTGCTCCACTATTTTTCGCCACAGCATTGGGGGAATTGGTGATCATCTGCCCATCTTGACTTCTGAGAGACACTGCCACTCTGAGAGGCTCTTTTTATACCCAATCATGTTGCCAATTGATATAATAAGTTGCAAATTGGTCCTCCAGCTGTTCCTTGTAGTACATTTAACCTTTCTGGCCTATTATTGCTACCTGTCCCAACTCTTTTGGAATACGTAGCTCTCATGAAATCCAAAATGAGTCAATATTTGGCATGACATTTCAAAATGTCTCACTTTCAACATTTGATATGTTATCTATACTCTATTGTGAATAAAATATAAGTTTATGAGACTTGTAAATTATTCCATTCCTTTTTTTACTCACAATTTGTTCAGTGTCAACTTTTTTGGAATCGGGTATGTACACTCTTAACAATAAAGGTTCTTTATTGGCATCTGTGATTCCATCAGGAACCTATAACATCCATGGAATCTTCTATGATCATGAAAGGTTCTTTGAGGAACCGCTATGAAAAACCCCCTTTTGGGACCTTTATTTTTGTCCATACACACAGATCTGTGCAAAACACACACATAAACACTGACAGAGGTATGAGAGCCAAAGACACATTTGCACACACCACAATCAGTTTCATCCAAGTCCCATTTTCCTCAAGTGGCTTTACTCAACTTTAGGGTTTCACACCCACATGCTGATCTAATTAATCTTTTCTCTCTAGCGATTCTGTATGACGGAGGATGAGTGAAATTGAGGTGTTTCAACATCGCCACATTTTTTTTCAAGGTCAAAAGAAGGTGAACTGCTTGGGGAGGAATTCTGCGTGTCATGTAACCCAGGAACAGCCTCCCCAAGTGAAAATAAATATGCCTGTTTTAACTCTTTACATTTTATTTATCCTAAAAGAGAGGAATGTTTTATGATTGCATGCCTTCATGGAGGTTTGACTAAATTAAGTTGTACGCAGATGAATAGGTTTATGAATTAAATCAGTTGAGAGCTAGTCAGGAGTCAAGAGTTCACAAAATGTTTGTATTTCAGACAGGCAGAGAAAGACCTTCATCACTGAGGCATACGAGTATATACACATACCAGCCAATATTAAAGGGGCCGTATTCTGCTACAAATGCTTTTTCAGTATTATTTTCAGCCATCAAACCACCTAAAAATGTTTTTTCACAAAACAATGTCATAGCCATTTCATTTCATACTTTTCACCCTTGTGCCAACCCTTTTTGTTAAACTGCTTGTCCTTTAAGACTGTATGTGAATAGTCACTTTTTATGATTGGCTAACATCTTTGTATGTGAAATGAGCAACAATACTTCCGTAAACTTGAAATATATATTTCAGGTAGTACTGCACAATGTCAGTACTGTGATATAGGCTAATAACTCTCTTTTTTTTTTTTTTTTTTTTTAACTCTATTCGCTTTATGGTTACTTTAAGTGGTTTGAGTGTAAAGAATATACTTAAATGCAAATACTCACATTTTTCAAGTTTTTGCCAAAATTGTTCAACCCTAAAAGGATAGTTCATAATCGGGGTAATTCAATTCATTTTATCATTTCATTTCAAACACTCTTAAAAGTAAAGGTTTGGCATCCTTGCCATAAAAGAACCATTATGGGTTGCCCAAAGAATCTTTCAGTGAACAGTTCTTAAAAGAACCATTTGTTTCTTAGTGTCTTTTTTTTGTTTAAAGAACATTTTAACAATCTAAATAAGCTTTATTTTTAAAAGTGTTTGGTAACTAAATCCATTTCTACGTTTAGGAGTTGGGGTTAGGTTAAGGTCTCAAAAATACTTTAGTATAAAGGTGGTTAAAACCACTTCTGTGTTTTGCTTTCAAACATGTGATAATATTTCCGGCATTATTTAACACACGATAACATCTGAAGATTGCAACGGCTTGACAGAATCCACTAAACTGAGGACATTTTGATACTGCTCAAATGTATGATTTCTGAATATCCCAGTACATTCAGTACATTTTTCATGTCCCCTTTGTACAAGTGCACTCACAAACCTTCGCCCATTTGGCAATACGTTGTGTCTCAGCTGTGATTTACTCTCGACTCTTTACAGATGCCTTGGTGCAGTGCTGAAATGAGCTGGGATGAAGTGCTCAGGGAAATGTCAAACATGTCAGTATTTTTCCTCCTCCCTCAGCCAGCCCAGCGATGGAAGACGTCAGCCTATGGGACAGGACAGACCGAGAGGATGCCAAATTGTTTTGTAGCAAGGACTTGGACTGATAAAATAAGGATTCTTAAAGACAATCCATCTCATTGTTTGCAATCTTGGAGAGTGGACGTGAGAAGATCAAGTCAAAACAGGAAATAGTGTAATGTAATGGAAAAGTCAGTGTTTCGCTCTGAGCCAGGACTGATATTAATGAACCACTGTAAGATCAGCATGTTTATGCACAGAGTGGACACTATGTGCCTTTTAAAGCCATTGAAGGAATGCTCAGCGGATTCATCCCTGCCTGCTAAAGGGCCTCTGGCAAGTAACAGGAGTCTGAAATATAAAAATAACTTCTTTTGATATCAAGTAGACAGACCATTTCTGTAAATAGCAGATGCTATTGTAAACGTTTGTATGTTGTTTTGCATGCTACATAATATGCAATCAGTGTATATGCATGAAATACCTGGATGATATATAACATAAAATAAGAATGTGAAAAGAAAAATACCACAATGTTATGTGTTGAACATGATCTTCTATTTACAATGTCAAAAATGAACCAGAAGTAATATTATCCCCAATTTAAAATCTTCTCATTTGCCCCGTTTCCACCGCAGGAACTTTACCCAGGAACTAGGGACTTTGGCCTGGTACTCTGTGTGTTTCCACCGCAGGAACCAGGAACTAAATAAAGTTCAGAGTAAAAAAATGCCCCTCAGAAAGTCCCTGCTGGCGAGGTGGTACTTTTTCAAAGTTCAGGAACTTTCGGGGGCGGGACTTGGGCACTAAACATCCTGATTGGTTGAGTTCACGCAGCATTGGTTGAGTTCAACCACCATTTATTAGGATCAACATTTTCAAAATATTACTGTTATTGTGTCATGAAATGTAATTTTAAAAGTATTTCAGGCGAGAATGTAGTTGTTTAAAACTCAAATCTGTGGTTTATTTATAAAGACAGCGCCTATTTAAAAATGTCACGCGATCAGCGGGAGCTCAGTGATCATCTATCCACCGAGAAGCAGCCTCACCTCGGCTAGACCTTCTGATATACGTCCGCTGGCTCTGATGTCTCTTTAGTAGTTAAACATAAAATATAATTCGTTTTGGGTAAATCTAACAGGTTATCTTTGGTCTGTATTCAATTTATCTATATGTTAAAATGAAAATAAAAAAGGCGAATCTATATAATATTTCGTTTCATTGTAATGGCTGTATATACACATATCCCTGAACTAAGTGCATTTCTGCAGCTGTTATTATGTTTAAATGAAAACGAAAGGAGGCAGTGGTATTTGATATCCGATTTCGTTTTATTGTAAATATACAGAGAGGAAAATTGCAGTAGCCATGGTCAGCTTGAGTTCAAGCAGCATTTATTCGGATCATTTTCAAAATATTAGTGTTATTGTGTCATGAAATGTAATTTTAAAAGTATTTCAGGCGAGAATGTAGTTGTTTAAAACTCAAATCTGTGGTTTATTTATAAAGACAGCGCCTATTTTCGCCGATCTCAGAGACGGTCAGCTCCACGCAATCAGCGAGAGCTCAGTGATCATCTATCCGCCAAGAAGCAGCCTCACCTTGGCTAGACCTTCTGATGTGTGCCGCTGGCTCTGATTTCTCTTTAGTGGTTAAACATAAAATATAATTCAGCTGCAGGGTAAATCTAACAGGTTTTCTTTGGTCTGTATTCAATTTATCTATATGTTAAAATGAAAATAAAAAAGGCAAATTGATATAATATTTCGTTTCATTGTAATGGCTGTATATATATATATATATATATATATATATATATATATATATATATATATATATATATATATATATATATATACACATATCCCTGAACTAAGTACATTTCTGCAGCTGTTCTTATGTTTAAATGAAAACGAAAGGAGGCAGTGGTATTTGATATCCTATTTCTTTTTATTGTAAATATACATAGAGGAAAAATGCAGTAGCCATGGTCAGCTGACTGAATTTATCAAGTACACTGCTGTTTACAGATTTACCGGACTTGCGTAGTCGCGGACATCACACTCCCGAGACGAATGGACAAAGTCTGAACTACCAAGGAGGATGCACATCCAAAATCAGCGTACTTTGTATTGAGAAACGCGCGCAGACCTACGTCACCAGTCTATTTGCCTAATCTTCCCGGTACTTTACACCGCGGTGGAAACGCAGAAAGCAACAGGTCTGGGGGGGAAAAAGTTCCTGGGAAAAAAAGTTCCTGGTACAAATGTTCCGGGTAATTTCGGTGGAAACGCGGCAATTGACTGAAACAGCAATGAATAAATAAACAAATCAATCAATCAATCATTCAATAAGTATACAGTATATACTTCAGCAGTATTACTGGAAATATAGCTGTTGTTCCAAATATCTGCAGCCTCATGCACAGTTGTGAGTGTGATATTGATTTTATACAACAGTACACATGGAGTTAACACTCAGCAAATTGTAAGACACATTCATGTATTTGAGTTACACCTTTCTCCAAGATGAGACAAGTTCCAAACAATTCCAAAGCAGCATGAAACATCAAGCAACACAGTGTTGATGTTTTCTTCATGAATTTCACTGCCATTCACAGCTCCCCTACTGTGGCCTTATGGGATAGAAAAGTGTCCATCAAATGCACACTTCATGATCTTGGTGAATGTATTAGATCATCCAGGTACTTTCTGCTTACTGTTTCAGGCATTGCATTTGGACATCCTACTATATTCATATACTACATAGCAAGTAGGCATATCTAGATGCAGGAAGTTAGTTCTTGAATGAATCAGTGTGTTTGAAAAAATCTTTTGATTGAATGATTCAATGAGTCACTTGTTGCCACCTACTGGTGTAACAGTGTAACCTGCAGAAAAGGTCATTTTAAATTCCCCACCAGTCGAGTGATGGAAATCGCGAAAAGTCTCAAATCTGTTGTGAAGAATGTTTAATCATGTTTGTGGCAATTTATCCATGCTTTTCAAAAAGAACTGCATTCACACCCTATGGGAAATAAAACAGATGGTGCTGGAGTGGGGTTGAAAAGGAGGTGGAAGTCTGCAGGGGTTAGTGTATAATACATGCCAAAAGCAAGTGACCCCCTGTGATCTCCAACTTCCTGGCCAGATCTGACCCCATCATCACCCTGCGTGCTTTCTCTATATTGGACTACACACCACAACCCCAGTGCCGAACAAGGCCTGCATTATGTGGCTTTTTGTAAACAGAAAAGCATGCGTGCATTGGGTGTTGTCTTTTTATTGGTGGGAACTTGCTCAATTTCATGGGGGAGATTCCACAAATCATAAAGTACACCACAGAAAATAGTAATAAATTAATGAGTGAGGGAAAGGGTGAAAACGATGGAGTAAGAGAGACTGAGAAGACACCCATGCACATACTTTGGGTGTTGATGTGTATTCTAACACATAGCTCAATGCATTTAGCACTCTGTATGGGATCTGACATCTGGACATGTTTGCAACAAAATACAACAAATGTCACAGCTAATACAATGACTGTCTAAACATTTGAACAAAATATAGCTACATAAGAAAGCCTAACTAAATCTGGACAACTGCAATTTGACCAATCACAACCAATTGCCCACAAAAAAAACAGTGTACCTTTCTAGATTTTTTAACTATCATTAACTATCATTTTTGCATTATTGACACTGTTTTCCTAATGAATGTTGTTCAGTTGCTTTGACGCAATGTATTTTGTTTAAAAGCGCTATATAAATAAAGGTGACTTTGACTTTGATTTTGATATTCCAATGCAAACTAGTTATTGATATCCTGAATATTCAGTTAACCACTTAAGAATCCATGGGCAACAAAGATTGTGTGGAAAGTCTTTTTTCCTCACCTTATTTCATTGACTTAATATTTTTTAAATGTTTTAATCCCTTAGATACACAACTACGTCTTGTTTTCTGAAACGGGACAGTGAGAGGATGGTCTTGTTTCCAATAAACATCTATTATTGTGTAGCTACTTCATTTTTATTTTTTTTTTTAACTGACAATAAGGCTAAAAACTCACCCGTCCACTTGAATGTGCAACGCTGTTGCTCCTTTTTGGTGAACGAGAAGAGACTGCATGGCCTGCTCCCACTGTGAATGCTGTAATCTGTAAATACGCATCAATTTTATCAGCATCTCATGTTTTTAAATCCAAAAACATACTGTGTGAATGGCCCATAAGTGAGCGTAGAGCAGATGGAATATGCTAGTATACTAGATCATGTTTTGTCTGCAAAGCTGCTATTAAAGTACATTAAATAGCTTTTCATTTAACAGTTGAAGTTTACAGTCCCACTAAAGTGGCAAATGCATCTCGATTTAGGAGTGAGTATTTGAGCCTACTCCAGTGGGCTGTGATTTATACAGGAAAACGGCTTATTGCAACAGACAGACACTCTGGAGGAAAGAGAGAAAGAATTACAATCCGAACATAAAAAAAGAATCTAAACCACATTCATACGTACAAATTGTAGACATAAAACACGGTTACAAGTGGGGACATGTGGACGCCTTGTCCTTTTCGTTCTAATTCATGCTGATTTTACAAACCCTTTACAGGCACATCAAACATTCATCCCAAGCAAACTGTTCCTCATCCATGTGTGTGGTCCCATGGGCCCAGGGTCAGAGGTCACTGCCAAACTGCCGTATGTTTACATTTTCCAATCCTTCTCAGACCACAAGTTGGAGTTGTCTATCGCCATGTACTGAAGAGCGGCTTGCACTGCAGCTAAAAAAATACATTTGGAAAATGCTTGATGGAAAAAGCAGTTCTACTGTTAAATGAGTTTCAAGCAAAACTAGTGCAGTCGAGTATTCTTTCCATTTGGGTTTTATAATTTTTTTTTTTAAAACACTTTCCGAAGGTGCTGTAAAATTCAAAGCCCTTTGCTCACAGCGGTTACATCTGCAAACACATGAAGCACAAGAACAAAACTGTTTCTGCAGCACTGGATATCATGGCCTGGCTTCCCTCCTCATTAATGTTGGATAAAACAGGAAAGACATTTATAATGTTACAAAATATTTCTGTATCAACCTATTTTTTTTTTTATTCTTCAAAGAATCCTGAAGGATCGTGTGACACTGAAGACTGGAGTAATGATGCGGAAAATTACAGAAATAATTTACTTTATAAAATATATTACAATAGAAAAGTTATTTTAAATTTAACTAACATTTCACAATATTTCTGTTTTTACTGTATTTTCGATTGAAGAAATGTAACCTTGGTTGAGCACAGAAGACATGCAAACAGATTAAAGATTTATTTACCCACCCAAAACTTTTAGTGTTGTGACAGCCCTATTTTTTAATGTTAACTCTCTGTTTTATAGGTATAATGTAAATCTTTCCCAGATTAAAAGATAGTCCCGTTTAACTCAACTCTGCAGTCTTGGAGTTTAAACTGCACTACAAAACCACAGCATTTACACTTTGTTTATAAATCAACTTACAAATGTTGCACTTACTGTACAATCGTTTCTTTACATTTAAGTTGGGATAGTAGAAAAGTATCTAAAATTGAAAAATCACACACAGCACTTTTAATCAGTATGTTTTTGTGATGTACTACAGAAAAGGAAGATACACCCATCCTATTTGTCCCAACTGTTTGATTGTGTCTGCGGGGAAGCCTCAGACATGTGTTGCGCCATGTATACGATCATTATTTGCTGGAGATGACAGGCTGTCTGGTTACTGTCAACTCAGGCTTTCAAGCTAAGTGTCTGTGATGTTTCACATCAATGCTCATGATCACAGCTGCAGCCCATGGACGGGTTTCCCTCCTGTTCGCTTTCTAGCATTCCAGAAATAAATCCTGAGTCAAACTAGATTGCAAAGACAAAGGAAACCCCCTGCATGTGCTACACTTGGAGACACAGGGTGGAGGGTGGGGTGAATACAATTGGACTGGAATCCAAAGGCGGCTGAATTGTGTACGTGTGTCTGTCTAGAGACACTGAAGTCAAGGGAGAAAAAGAAGTTAATCGTGCATTCTGTTCCACTCCTAGTTTTACCCCATCCCCCTTTTTCCTAATCCCGTCCTCCATCTCGCTCTTTCAAATCTCAGCTCTAGCAGGTTGCTTAATGGTTTCCAGATTTCTTCATGCTGGTGTCCTATTGGAAGGAGGGTTGCCACCTTCAGCAAGGCAAAATAAGGGACAGCCCTCATCATTAGTTACTGGACAGATCCATTTAACTCTCCCATTCAGCCCTACATCTTCTGAGAGCCTCGTGTTCAAAGCGAGGACATGAGCGCTAGATGTTTTAAACCGTGCAGGTTTACTGGAAAAAAGACGCAAAAATACAATCACGCAAACAATGAATTTCTCTTATGACATTTATTTCATTATAATTGTGATAAGTATTATAAACAGTGCACAATACCTATTTGTTGATTTAACTATGGGTTGGCCTTTGTAAAATAGGGGACAAATCGCGTCCCGTATGGTTTGATACGGCCGCAGTTCTGGCAGCTCACGTTGATAAAGCTTCAAATATTTACAAACAGCGACCTCATCTGGTTATGTAGGAGAACAGCAGGAAACTACTCTCAGCCTGGACGAGCTATGATTTTTAAGCAAGAACAGCACAAGAAGGCCTGTACAATATATATATATATATATATATATATAAAGTCATTTAGCAGACACTTTTATCCAAAGCGACTTACAAATGAAAACAATGGAAGCAACCAAATTAAAACAAAAGAGCAATAATATACATACTTATATACATGTATGTATGTATGTGTATATATATATATATATATATATATATATATATATATATATATATATAGGCCTACACACACACAAAGTTAATCAGGTGATCCAGAACCCTCGGCGATTTTTATGTGTTATTGGAACTGTTAAACGTATTTTCTTCCGCTTGCAATAGGTCTTGTAATCTATTCCACAGGAGCATGTGCAATAATCGTTCATGGTTTGTGCAACAATTATGAAAAAAAATTTTTTAAACACTTTCTTTTTAAGACCTGTAAAATGTATTATTTTATATTGTGATTTTATGTGTATACTTCAATTTAGATTGTTTTAATATATTATTGCATTTACATAGCACAAGGATTCGGTGCCAAAAACAAACGAACAAATCATAACACTAAAGTACTCTGCTAAAGAAAGGCTTTGATCCTGTTCCCTGGTGAGTGTCATATAGGGACGCTGTGCATACGGATGGCCGCTAGGTGGCAGGATGTATTCACAACACTTTTTATAGTGATTTAAAGAATTTAAAGAAGCAGCGTGTTTATGAAATGATGGATTTTTTGTCAAGCCAAGATTTATTAAATTTTCTTTTATCTGAAGCGAAGGAACATTAACACCTCACAAACTTTGTAGGGCAGCAGGCAGATCAATCAAACCACTTTGCTTTTAAAACTCAAATCAATCACTTGTAAATTTGAGCTGGGAATAAGGGGCTTTTGAGTTTCACCTGTAGGCTACACGCAGCTACAATACGCGAAAGAGCTTAATGTGATCGCTGATATCAGTTAAATGAGTGAGTGTGGATTCTCTTTACTCACATGAAACTTTCATGTAGATCTCTTGTTGCAGTGGTCTGATTTAAAGATCTGCATGTGCTCGGTCAAATCAAGTCTTCTTTCCTTTAGCAGCAGGTAACGCCTCCCTCAGCCTCGGGTAGCCTGTCAGTGGATCTGTAGCCTACTCATCTATGTAGTGAAGGTCTTCCCAAGCTAGCTTGCTCCAATAACCGACACACAGCAAAATAAAGCCAAATCAAAAAGGTTGTTTACTGACGATCCCACTGACCCTGCAGAAAAAAACCCAACTAAAACCAGTCTAAACTAGCTGGGTGGTTTTAGCTGGTCGTCCAGCCTTGTCTAAGCTGGTCAGCAGGCTAGTTTTAGTGGGGGTTCGGCCTCTTCTTTAGCAGGTCAGAGACTACTTCTAGCTTATAACAGCTAAGACCAGCAAACCGGCCTAGGCTGGTTTTAGCTGTTTTTTTTTTTTAGCAGGGGAACCAAATGGTCACATTTGCATTTTCTCCTTGAGAACTTCAAACTTAAGCCACTTGCACAGTACACCATGAAATAGCCCAATCTTAACAATGAAATAAAATTTCTAAAATGAAGAAAAGGCACTTGAGGACAACTTTTAATTTTATTTAAAAATATAGCAGTTCTAGCCTTGAAAAGGCTGGCAAGCATGAATATATACATGATTAACATATAAACTGTTGCAAAGATAAGCGAGACAAACAGCACTATTATCACAAAGTGGGAAAACACGAAGATAAACTTCTTTAAATCCATCTCACACACAGCCACACAGTTTCAGATATCAACAGATTTCTCTCTTTTTACTTGTGTTTTTATCTTGCCAAATTTAAAATTGACCGCTAGCACAAGGATATGCAAATAAAACAGAATGCTGTCTACAGTAATAAATCTAAGATGGATCGTTTGGACCATTTATTACTGTAAACAAAAATTCTTAGCAAGAACACTATTATACATAGTAGATTAAGGCAAAGCCTTATTCATTCACCATGTTAAATGATTCATAAGCCAGGCTTACTAGGCAGTACACACTAGATTAGATTTGGCACTTTTCTGCTTAAGGCTGGCATGACCTCAAGTATGAAGCAGCTGAGATTTCCCAGTAAATCCCATGTTACTGTAGGCTTGAAGTCGAAGACTTGTCTTCACAGTGCCTGATCCTTAATTCAGATACAGCAAGTCTGCACACTATGCAGTTAATTCACATGTGAAGATCTGCAGTAATAAAGGCCTCATTTTAGTCATGATCATCTGCTATATACGTTATGTAGACATATGTACACAATTCAAAAGATCAAACGGAATTGATGAATGTTAGTGTCTTTGCTCAACAGTGCCATAATTTGCTAAAGTCAGAGTTATCACAATTAATACAACTGACATGTTTACTAGAAGACATGATTTAACAACTGACTTACTTGACACATATTGTTTAACCAATGGTGTAAATGTTTCAATGACAGCGACAACCAAACGGATCAAAAACTCCAGCAATAAACAGCAGTAGTTCCCCTCACACGCCATGAACAGCAGGAAGGAAGTGGTGAGATATGCAAGACACTGAGCAAACAACTACTATGCAAAACACGTACAGACTGAAAAATAAGATCTGATGGAGGGACACCAGTTGCCAGTCTTCCCAAAAGTGGACTATAATCAGTCTCTGAAGAGGTTCTCAAACATCCACCGCCTTCAAATCATTGCCATTCGAGCTCAGACCTGCGTGGTGTGTTATCTGTTGCACAAGGACATTTTCTGAGCTTCTTAACCACAGTTGTTTTTAAAATGGCAAGTTTACCGGATACATGACTGAATTATATGTAATCTATAGAATCTTTTATAATGCAACCCCAAGAATGTATATGATAAAACAGATCTTAGCATTTTAGATCATCTCGTAAGAGCTCTCTCCCAACATGACGTTACTTTAATGAGTGCTGATTTAAACTTTGAAAATATATAGGCCTAGTACCTTTATGCAGAGGGCCACTGAACAAATCAAACGATTTACTTTAATACGCTAGTGCTCTAATTCAAAATAACTATTATCTTTAGGCACCAAGTCATGGGCAGGGTCCCCACATCTTTTGATCAGTGAATTTACATGACCATTCCAGTTGCATATGATTACCAGATAAGGATTTTTTAAACAATTTTATAGAGAGCACAAAACAAATTTTTTCACGAATGAAGTGTTTTAAAGCTGAGAATAACATGAAAAAAATCAATGACCTTTACATTTATTTTAAAATCCCTGATATTTCTTGTTTACAACTCTGGGGACCCCGCATGGGACCTTGGGAGAATGGCTTAAAAATAGCATCTGCTTGCGCAAGTGTAGTTTACCGGTTCTGTGACGTATGTATCCCATATGCATGTCTTTTCTTTAGCAGATCAATTAGTGGAATTTGTGGCAGGTCCCTTTCGGACTGAACACATCCAGCTGTTCATCTTAGCATGGGTCAGTAGTGTGACAGATGGCTTTGGTGTCTGAGATAAAGCAGTCTCCCCAACTTATCTCTACAGGGACACAGGAACCTGAGGAATCTGTCCAGCTTTGACGTGCTTACATCTACACACCGTTTTTGCATTTCTCCTCTTTACACAATGTCAAATTCTAGTCTGAGATATTTAGCTCTCCTTCCCCAGAAAGGTTTACTGATTGTAGGGTTTCATACTCTGATCTCATCATCCTCATCTTCCATGAAGGAGGAGAAGGCTGGTTCATTGTCTGGGTTGCAGGTATTGTCGGTAACTCCAATATTTTCCTCATAAGGCTCACTGGTTGGTTTCTCCTCCACGGCGGCTGAACCTGAGCTGGAAACTGAGCAGCTGTCTAGGTGATGCAGGTTTTTGTGGTGTGGTTCTGGGGTGCTGGTGCCTTCACTCTGGATGTCCAAGTCAACAGAGCTTGGAGCCCTCACGGGACCCTCGCCAAGTGCAACTAACCCCTCTGGTTCCTCTTCTTTGACAACAACCTCCCTCGCTTCCTCATCTATTTCCACTCCTCCGTGGTTGCAGGGAAGAGGAGATGCACGTCCCTCACTGCTCTTGCCTTCTTCAAATCCCTGGTCATCGTCTTCCTTCTGCATGACCCCCAGGATTTCCCCCAGCATTGAGGGCCCAAGGTCAACATGGAATGACATCACAGATTCAGCTTTCTTCAATCTTCCCCCCTTGTAAGTTGGGGAAGGTCGCAGGTCTGTCAACACCCCAAAGTGCTTCTCATGGAGCTCCAGGTCCAATGCGTCAGCAGAGGCCCCATTAGAGGGGCTGGAGGTCAAGCTCCTGAGCACCCTCTCGTCTCCCTCCTGTCCTTCTTCATTGTTTAGAAAGGGCAAGGACATGGCATTCTTCACAAAGGTAGGTGACCCACTGGAAGGAAGGAGGGTATTGCCTTGCTGGTCTACTCTGGTGACGGACTGAGAGCGCTTGCTGCCCCGGAAGGTACGAGACAGCAGTCCCGGTTTCGGAGAGCGAGGATAGGTGTGTCCTTCTCGGGATGGCTCTCCAGATCGTGTGCTGAGGAAAGAGGTGTCTCCGAAAGCTTCCCCGCTGCGCCCTACATGCATGGTGTGCCGGAAGTCACCCAAGGGAGCGCTGATCATCTCAGTGGTGAGGTCCATACGAGCGCGCCGTTTGGTCTGAGACCCCGTCACCAGCTGCTTTAAGATGGGCATCTTTGTATGCACAACTCCCAAACCCAGTTCTACAATTCTTTTTTATCTGGTCGTGTGGTTTCACTAAAAGGGTTTTTTCTTTTAACGAGTCCTATAAGGTTCAACCAGATTCTGTTCAGCCCGATTCAGTCCAGTCTTGATGGCCGTCACTTCAGTTGCCAAATAGGAGGTAATCTATAATTGAGAACAAACAAGATCAAAATTAAATTCCATAGTTAACTGGAAATGACATCTAGACTCTAAGCAAAACCTCAATGCAAAGCCAAGAAGTTAATTATAGGGCTGGGTGCAAGATCAATATAGACAGAAGAAATTGGCAGTTCAGGCAGAACACAGGCTGGTTCAGGATGTCTTATCAATGCGTCTGGCCAGAGTGCCAGCAGAATCTGCAGTGTCATTTTTCCCTGAGCTGAACTGCAGTAGTGTTTTTGGCATTCGGATAAGGTAAGAGTCGGGATCCTTGTGGTCAGGCTGCAGGAGTTTCAATCATTAATAAGATATGCAGAGACTGACAAAATAACTTAGTGGAGAGTTTAACTACTTAGTGAAATACTTATGATGTCATGAGTAATATCCTTTTAGGATGAATTTTATGAAACCTGCCTCAAACTATATTTTAAGTCTTAAGTCGTTGGGGTATATTTTTAGCAATAGCCCCCAAAAAAACTGTATGGGTCAAAATGATAGATTTTTCTTTTATGCCAAATATCATTAGGATATTAAGTTAAGATCACATTCCATGAAGATATTTTGTACATTTCCTACTGTAAATATATCAAAACTTAATTTTTGAAAACTGACACTTAAGACTTGTTAATGATCCTATGTACAATCCGAAGAATACACAAGTACATAGTCACAGATTGTGAACAGCTGCCAATGATACTTAGTCTGCAATATCATCTCATCAAACACTACTGCTCTGCAGAGGAGATAATCTATACAGCTACTTCCTCTCGAATCAGCCATGACTGTATAAATGGCAGAGACAGGAACATGGTAAGCCGTGACCCTATTGATGGTTCGTGGCATTATTTCACACGATTCTAAACTTAACCTCTACTCGCTGAACTAACCAGATCACCAGGAACAACCACAATCAACATCAAATTAAGCATGAACAAATTTACACAAAGACAAACAAGTGCAAACCTCAAACTCAAAACACCACTACAAGGTTTGACGCTCTTAAACAAACCTCACTTTGAAAAGATAAAATGCTTACCCTCACCTGAGTCCTGTGGCATTATTTCCAAGTTTGTAAAGTAACACTAAGTGTGAGAGATGGGCCAAATGCTTGGCAGGCAACAAGTTCTTCCTGTCACCAATCTGCTGTAATTTTTTAAAAGAACAACAGCTAGAGCGAATTTCACTGAGGTGCCCAACCAACTCATGACCTCTTTCTGGCTGAATCCTCTTCTACCAGCTTTGTCTCTGCACTTCCTCATAAAGTCCTTACCTGCCTGTGTCTCTATAGCAACACCCCTTTGCACACAAACAGATGTTAGTGTTTCCTGTCAGCATAAATGCATTTTCCTCCTTTGAGCATTAACCAAGTTGTTGATCCCAAACTGTACTGTTCACTAATCAAAATATCTATCTGCATGGTCAATGTAAATTACATTTATCGATTAAATTAAAAACCTAAATTATCCACAATGATTATCAATTATGCACAACTTTAATGAATAGAATAGTATTATCACTCTCTTTTGCATTAAAGCTTAATTATACAGTGCAAATTACATACCATGTCTCAGAACCACTGAATATCAGAAATCAATGGTTAAATAAAAGATAATGAACATCTTCTATTGTGTCTTCTGTTAGAGACTGACTGAACACATGCAGCCAGCACCCTCCCTGAAGGCTAGAGAGAGAGCACGGATGAGGCTTAGCCAATGAGAGATGAAGCACTGTGGCTCTCCACAGCACACACCCATTTTCATGACATCATTTCATGGATGCTCAGAGCAGGGGATGACGAGCCCACCTGAAAACAAAGCAAGCCTTTGTACAGCATCCAAAATGATGCCCAGGAAAGCACAATATATTGGTGACAAATGTCAATATTAGTACAGTTTCTGCTGTACTTTAATCAATTTTGATTCTTTACTATTACATTTAGCCATTTAACACTGATATATGAAGAATTTCATAATTCAAAAACTATATATATATCTGCTGTTGCCAGGCTTGTAGACTGGTACAGAAGCTAAAAATACAATTAAAAGAGAGAACAAAAAATTATTTCAATCTAAATCATGTCAATTATAACAGGTGTAAACAAGAACACAGCATATATTTATCATAATAATAATAATAATAATAATTAAAGCTGCAAGCAGCATTTACCGGGGTTCAAGCATTTAAGGCCTCTGAGGTAGTCACAGTCAGACACATGCACTGAAATTAAATGATCAAACTAGTTTTTCAGAGTTTAGATGTCATTTTCAGGTTTCACTGTAATCATAATGTGGCAAACATTTAAAAACTGATATATATGTATAAACAAAATGGAAAACTTTAACTCAATGAGATTTATAATTTTGTAACAGTGTTTTTTGATTGTTTAGGCATGAATTAATAAATCCTTTCAACAGTACTGTTTAACTTAGCTGAATGAGCCCATTATTGGTCTTCCGCTGCCATCGAGTGGTTATAAATTGCATTTACTCAAACAACAATGTGTTTTTAAAAATAAATGTTATAGTGTTATTTTTTTGCCCAATCTCTCTTAAATTTTGCATGCTTGTTTAGAATGAAATTATGCATCATTTTACACAGTTTTGATCATTTGTGGGCTTTCTGTTTGTATTAATAGGCCTTTGTGTGCACTATGACAAGAACATATTGTAAAATTACTGGTTTATAGTTGTCCAAATGCAATTGTTCAACATGTTTTTGATAATTATTGACCTTCAGAGTCTAGAGAATTGTACTTCAGTGGTTTTATTTATTTTCAGCTTAAAGCCTTGGACTAATTTGCCAAAGTAACTTTTTAAACTAATCTTGAATATTTAATTAACAGCTTTATTGACAACATTGGTCCCAAAGGCAAAGTTGTTCAGAATGAGGAGATCTATCATATGATATGAAGATCTAGCGTTTGTGTGAATATATGAGCATTTTCAAACAATTTGAGGCCCTTTACCATATAAATCTTGTGTTTTGAGACCTTTTCTACTGTTATAGCGCCACCTATGGTCCGATCTCTATGAAACTTTGCATGCTTGTTAAGAGTCACCTGTTACATGTTTTCACCAAGTTTCATAAAGTTTTGAGTTTTCGTTTAGGTTTTATAGGCTTTTGGGTATTTTGGTCACGCCCCTTTTCTATATTAGCCTGTTATAGCTAACCAAAGGACAAAATTAAATTTTTTTTTCATAATTATTGATCTAGAGAGTCCAGAGAATATTACTGCAGTGGTTTGGTTCCGATCTGGCTAAAAACCTAAGACTAGTTCGCAAAAGTAGGTTTTTAACATATTCTTGAATAATTAATGAACGGTTTGATTGACATCTTCGCTCCCAGAGGCAAAGTTGTTCAGAATGAGGAGATCTATCATATGATCTAGTGTTTGTGTGAATATATGAGCATTTTCAACCAATTTGAGGCCATTTACCATATAAATCTTGTGTTTTTGAGACCTTTTATACTGTTATAGCGCCACCTATGGCCCGATCTCCATGAAACTTTGCAAGATTGTTCAGAGACATCTGCTACATGTTTTCTCCAAGTTTCGTAAAGTTTTGAGTTTCTGTTGAGGTTTTATAGGCTTTTGTTTGTATGTGACCACGCCCCTTTTAATTAATGACCTGGTTACAGCTAACCAAAGGACAAAATTCAACATTTTTTTGATAATTATTGATCTGGAGCGTCCAGAGAATGTTACTGCAGTGGTTTGGTTCTGATTGGGTGAAAAACCTAGGACTAGTTCGCAAAAGTAGGTTTTTAACATATTTGTGAATAATTAATGAACGATTTGATTGACAGCCATAGTTCTTGAGGCAAAGTTGTGCATAATGAGGAGATATATCAAATGATATGCATATTGTGTGAATCTGTGTTACACCACGTGATTACTGAGCCAAAAAATCTCATTAGCGCCAACTAGTGGCCGATTTCTTTCAAAATTCTTACAGACCTTAAGGTTCATGAGTCGAACGTACCCAGCGAGTTTCGTTCCGATCAACTTCCGTTAACCCCTTCAAATAGGTGCTTAAAATTGTTTGGCCAATGGCGGCCATGTTTTTTTAGATATGCAAATGTCCTCATAAGTACTTGTGCCCCTTCAGACCAAGACACTGCATACCAATTTTCAAGTCGATCGAGCCAACGGCTGCCTAGTTATAGCCATTTATGTGTTTTTTCTATCTTAGAGCGCCCCCAAGTGGCAGAGATGCGCAATTTTTTTTATTTGACCAAAGATTCAGCTCATACATATGTGTACCAAGTTTGGTGAAGATATCTCATTTCGTTCAAGAGTTATAGTCAAAATAACATTTGGCTAATGTTAGCATAGACGCTTTTTGGTGTGCTGTTTCGCGTAAGAATCGAAATTTCAACTTATTTTTGATAATTATTGATATTGAGTGTCCAGGGAATATTTCTGCAGTGGTTTGGTTCCGATTGGTTGAAAATCCTAGGACTAGTTCGCAAAAGTGGGTTTGAGCTTTAGGTCCATTTTACGGAAAAACGGTGCGTCGTAGAGTAAAAAAAGGCGCAAAACAATTTTTTTCGTACTTACCCAAGGATCACAACGATGCATAGTTTTTGAGTCTACGTCAAGCGGTTTACGATCTATGGCCAAAAATGTCTGAAAATTTTGTTTTTTGCGCTGTAGCGCCCCCCTTTGGCCGATTGGGCTGAGACTTTGATAGGTTCTCCCCAAATTGAGCTCTACAATCTGGCCAAATTTCAAGTCTCTAGGCCTTACGGTTTGGGCTGCACGTTCAGTTTTAGGGGAGAATAATAATAATAATAATAATAATAATAAAAATCCTAACAAAAACAATAGGGTTTCAGCACTTCGTGCTTGAACCCCTAAATAATAATAATAATAATAATAAAAATCCTAACAAAAACAATAGGGTTTCAGCACTTCGTGCTTGAACCCCTTATAATAATAATAATAATAATAATAATAATTAAAGCTGCAAGCAGCATTTACCGGGGTTCAAGCATTTAAGGCCTCTGAGGTAGTCACAGTCAGACACATGCACTGAAATTAAATGATTAAACTAGTTTTTCAGAGTTTAGATGTCATTTTCAGGTTTCACTGTAATCATAATGTGGCAAACATTTAAAAACTGATATATATGTATAAACAAAATGGAAAACTTTAACTCAATGAGATTTAAAAATTTTTAACTGTGTTTTTTGATTGTTTAGGCATGAATTAATGAATCCTTTCAACAGTACTGTTTAACTTAGCTGAATGAGCCCATTATTGGTCTTCCGCTGCCATCTAGTGGTTATAAATTGCATTTACTCAAACAACAATGTGTTTTTAAACATAACTGTTATAGTGTTGTTATTTTTTTTTTTTTGCCAAATCTCTCTTAAATTTTGCATGCTTGTTTAGAATGAAATTATGCATTATTTTACAGTTTTGATAATTTGTGGGCTTTCTTGTTTGTATTAATAGGCCTTTTTGTACACTATGCAAATAACATATTATAAAATTAATGGTTTATAGTTGTCCAAATGCAATTGTTCAACATGTTTTTGATTATTATTGACCTTCAGAGTCTAGAGAATTGTACTTCAGTGGTGTTATTGATTTTCAGCTTAAACCCTATCACTAGTTTGCCAAAGTAACTTTTTAAAATAATCTTGAATATTTAATTAACAGCTTTATTGACAACATTGGTCCCAGAGGCAAAGTTGTTCAGAATGAGGAGATCTATCATATGATATGAAGATCTAGTGTTTTTGAGTGAATATATGAGCATTTTCAAACAATTTGAGGGCATTTACCATATAAATCTTGTGTTTTGAGACCTTTCCTACTGTTATAGCGCCACCTGTGGTCCGATCTTCATGAAACTTTGCATGCTTGTTAAGAGTCACCTGTTACATGATTTCACCAAGTTTCATAAAGTTTTGAGTTTTCGTTTAGGTTTTATAGGCTTTGGGGTGTGTTTGGCCACACCCCTTTTCTAAATTACCCCTTTAAAGCCAACCAAAGTACAAAATTCAACATTTTTTTGATAATTATTTATCTAGAGAGTCCACAGAATATTACTGCAGTGGTTTGGTTCCAATCGGACAAAAAACCTAGGACTAGTTCGTAAAAGTAGCTTTTTAACATATTTGTGAATAACAATTGAACGATTTGATTGAAAGCAATGGTTCTTGAGGCAAAGTTGTGCATTATGAGGAGATCTATCAAATGATATGCATATTGTGTTGATATGTGAAACACCACGTGATTACAGAGCCATAAAACTCGTTAGCGCCAACTAGTGGACGATTTCTTTCAAAATTCTTACAGACCTTAAGGTTCATGAGTCGAACGTACTCAGCGAGTTTCGTTCCGATCAACATCTGTTAACCCTTTCAAATAGGTGCCTAAAATTTTTTGGCCAATGGCGGCCATGTTTTTTGAGATATGCAAATGTCCTCATAGGTACTTGTGCCCCTTCAGACCAAGACACTGCATACCAGTTTTCAAGTCGATCGAGCCAACGGTTGCCTAGTTATAGCCGTTTATGTGTTTTTTCTTTTTATAGCGCCCCCAAGTGGCAGAGGTCTGCAATTTTTTTTATTTGACCAAAGTTTTAGCTCATAAAAATGTTCAGCAAGTTTGGTTACGATATCTCATTTCATTCATGAGTTATAGCCTGTTGCGTAAAATTGGTCCTCGACTTTCGAACATTTTGGCATCCCATTACGACAGTGAGTCGAAATTTCTACTTTTTTTTGATAATTATTGATATTCACTGGCCAGAGAACATTTCTGCAGTGGTTTGGTTCAGATTGGGCGAAAAACCTAGGACTAGTTCGCAAAAGTAGGTTTTGGACATACGTCAAATTTGCGAAAAAACGAGGCCTCCTAGACCCAAAATCAGAGTGACCGTTTTTCATTTCGCATGACCCAAGGATTCCAGAAATGTTAAATTTTTGGCTCTATCACAAGCGCTTTAGGAGCTATTAGCTAAAACGCATTTTCGATCACTGTAGCGCCCCCTATTGGCCAATTGGGCTGAGACTTTGATAGGTTCTCCCCAAATTGAGCTCTATCATCTGACCAAGTTTCAAGTCTCTAGGCCTTACGGTTTGGGCTGCACGTTCAGTTTTAGGGGAGAAGAATAATAATAATAATAATAAAAATCCTAACAAAAACAATAGGGTTTCAGCACTGCGTGCTTGAACCCCTAATAATAATAATAATAACATGCCCTACTGTTCAAAAGTTTGGGGTCAGTAAAATGTTTTGATGTCTTATGCAAAATCTAGCATACAAGGCTGCATTTACTTGATCAAAAATACAGTAAAAACTGTAATATTGTAAAATATTATTACAATTTAAAATAACTGTATTCTAGTTGAATTTATTTGAATATATTATTTATTCCTGTGATGACAAAGCTGAATTTTCAGCAGCATTACTCCAGTCTTCAGTGATCATCTTCAGAAATCATTCTGTTGATTTGATGACACATTTATCATTATTATTATTATTTGTGCTGCTTAATATTTTTTTGGTAACATGCTTGATTTTTTTCAGGATTCTATGATGAAAAGAAATAAAAATAGAAAAAGGCATTCATTTGAAACAGGAAAAAAAAGATTTTTTGTAACAATATAAAATCTTTACCATCACTTTTTTTTTTTAGAAAAAAGCTCCCAGTAGTGTATGAACTATCCTAGAAGTCATTTAATTTTTTTGTAAATATATTGATTATAACCAACTAACTACCTAAATAAACATGTATCTAATAGTCCAAACTCATAAGCGCAGGTAAAGGGTGCTAGCTATAGTATGTTACCACTTACCACTTGTGCATTGGTTCAGACCACTGCCGTTGCAACTGCTTAGCTTCTGCTTAAAGTTGTTGTTTTATAAAGTCAGCTACAATGTTTTTCACCCACTACAACTAAAAAAATGAAATACTTTAAATATAATTTCCCAAAAAAGGAGCAGAGGTTGTTTTAGTCCACTACCACTAATTTGAAAATCTTAAAAAAAAATTCTACATTAAAATATGGATAACAAATTGTTTCTCATAAAATGTCCAAAAAGGGGACAGCAAGTGATCAATATACAAAATGATTCAGTTAGTGACAAATTACAATACAGAACAACAGTTCACAGCATTCTGGACGAAGACAGCAGTGTTTATATGAGATGCTGCTGCTGCTGGGTGACATGAGCTGGAAGAAAAACAAGCAGTAGATGAAAGATGTAAAGCCCGAAATCCATCTAGACACACAGCATTTCTGTCCTGCCCCACATACTACACCAAGTATACATACTACACACACAAACACAAACACTAACACTAGGGTAGGCTCAATACCATATTTTGGCTTTGGTACGATACCAGAATGTAATTCCTCAGTATCGATCCTAAATTGATACCATAGGTAGCAAATAACCAGCCTCAGAAAAATACGTTAAATGAAGAAAAAAGGTGGGAAAAAAAGTGAAGGATCATCAGTATTTATTCGTTTTGGTTACTGTTAGGTATGTGTTTAATGCATTAAGTGTAATGTTAACATACTAAAAAATTATTGGTAGCTTAAATTTATCAATTATAAATAATCTGTACTGTATTGTATGTGTTTGTTGTTTTGTTCTTATGTTTATCTGTGATTATGATTACCTGCCATGGGACAGCGGATGAAAACTAGCCATCGGCTAGTTCGGTACAATGCATTTAATGGAAACATTTATGTTAAAATTGTACATGGTCCCTTTTCAAATAAATTTGAATAATAATCATCATCATCATCATCAAACTACATTAATAAGTGCTGTAATACTGTTAATGAATTATAACAATTTATTATTATTTTTTTTAAGTGTTATTCTGACAGTCAAAGTAATATTCAAAATCACATTATTATTTCTCTCTCCCTCAGATAGTTTTCAGATTTCAGACTCTGACAGGCAAAGACTATCTCTCTCTCTCGGCTGCTTCATGTTAGCGATCGGCAGGCAATGTGGCAGAAACATTCCCTTTATATTATTGATACTTAAATTAATATAGCAAAAATATTCATTTGATCTCATTCAAATTAAAATAATATTTGATTGTTTGAAATGCAAGTGCAAATATTATGTGACCAAAATTTAACTCAAAACACGAGCTTTCGTGTTTACTACACCACATCTTATGTTCGTGCATTGATCAGTTGTGAATAAAAGTTAAAATTAAGTCTGAATTTATGAATGATCACTAACCTGTCGATCTCTTAATTCTCGTTAAAAATCAGGATGAGCAGAGCATGCGACAAATGCTTAGCAAGATTTGATGTGTTACCTCTTGTGGTCAGTTCGTTCACCTCCATCATCTTTTGTATGCAATGTAATGCTATATTTCAGTTGTACGGTTGTCTGTATTTATTAGTTTCGCGCACATTAATAGAGTTTCATCTGTTTGATCAATGGCATTGTTCTTGAAGTTTACCGGTTTCGCATCAATTTGGGAAGCACTGGAACAGCAGCGTATGAAATACCGAATTGAGCAAAATTATGATATCGTACTGTTTGAAATATAATTGATATCGGTATTCTTCCCAGTACCGGTATAATCGTGCATCCCTAACACACACACACACACACACACACACACAGTCTAACTAAACTAAGCAAGCTCAATTTTTTGTATTATTACATTAAATGTATTGAATTACTGACATGAAACATATTCATTGTCGAAGTATTCACTTAGCCACAATTTGTGTACTTGAATAAAGTATGTTTCTGGCACAACACTTCTACACAGACACACTGTAATCACTAATCTTAATTTATTCAAAAGCTACCATGTTCTGTTAGCATATAGGCTGTTGGGGGACGTCTAACAACCTTCAGCTAACAGTGATCCATGTACATCTCTGCCTCCAGACCAGAAGCGGTTGATATATGGGTCCACTTTATTTATAGACGTGTAAATATGAAGTAAGAACCGAGAGCATGGGAAGGCAGCGTGGGAAACAACAGGCCTCTGAAGGGGTGAGTGACTTTCCAAATACCCTTCTACCAATCTGTCTGTGATCGTAACACAGTACATAGGGAGCAGTTGGACTTCCTCTGTACAGACATAACACACCTCCCTGTCTCCCACTATACACTCCTCCTTTTCTACATCCCTGCGACCCTACACATACTAACCTCTGACCCCGTGTGTGAGTGTAGGAGGTTTAGTAAATCTCATAGAAAAACATACATATACATCAGACACACGCATAATGCACTTGGGGTGGCTTCGGTTTCACAAGCATCTCAGAGCGAGCCACAAATTCCGACTTTGAAAGTCTGAATACTGCATCAAATGCAACCCCAATGTTTCCCCCCATCCAAATAAAAAATAAAGAAGAATATAATATAGAAAAATATAATATATATAATATTTTTTGGCTAGTGTAGGTTTAGTATACAACAATATCAAATATCATATTAATTTATTGTTCTACATAGGGCTTGTGTAGGGTTGTATATAATATAATATAATATAATATAATATAATATAATATAATATAATATAATATAATATAATATAATATAATATAATATAATATAATATAATATAATATAATATAATATAATATAATATAATATAATATAATATAATATAATATAATAAATAATGGGTTTGTCCTATGCAGGATTGTAGGTATAATATAACATATAATATTTTTGTCCAACGTTGAGTCGTGGATATACATATAATATATTATAATTAACATCACATAACATAAAACATAACATTCAGTCTATTTGGGGGTCAGGTTGCCTTTAGTTGTGCAGAAATTACACACTTTTACACATCTTTAAACGTGAAATATGTGTAAGTATTTGTCTCATTTAATGCCAACATTAAGACAGTGAAACATGCTGTTTAAGGATGAAGCACATTGGCGTGTCACATGCACTTCAAGTTGTCTTTGGTCTTTGCAGTGGATGAACAGAAAGCCCACTCTTTGCGAACAAGCATCTCTGTGTGAATCAAACAAAAGTGCTGAGTGCATCCTAGCACTCAGACAGAGAATGATCTGTGGAAGATTTTCTTCGCCTCCCTGAGCAGAGTTGCCCAGAGCCAGTGAGCAGTCTTCTTTTATTACACATCTTAACCATAAATAATTGATCACATGCATTCTGCTTCATACCAGAAACTTCAAATCAGCTAATAAAAAGACTGCAGCTGAAGCATAAAAAGATGCCTTTTAGCTTTAATTCCTTTGAAAAGCCTGCAACTTGAAAAAGTTATTTCCTTGATCCATCTTACAGTAGCAAACTGAATGAACTACAATCCACTTAATTCTTCAAATATTGAGTGAATAGGTTTCTAGGAGCAAGTAGTGATTCCTACTGGACATAAACCTGTCAGCAGCGGTGTGATGTGATGTGATGAGGTGTGTGTATCCAGCTGGGACAGATCCGACTGTCAGGGTCAGTTAGGAGCCAATGACCTTGATAGAGGTCCTCATGACCCCAGGGCCGCACAGACAGAGACTCATGCAGTAACATTACCACAGATCTTTAAACAAAAGGGGACACAAGACTGGTAAAGAAACTAATAGTTACATGTTTGAGCTGTCAGTTATACTGTAATTCTACAATTAAGTACCGAACAACATTACTTAAATGCATGCAAGGTTAGGATTAGATTTTGCTTTGGTGTTAGTTTAGTTGTACAGTTTTGTTAGAGCTGCTGCCATACAGCAGAATTTGACCTGATTTATTTACTTGTAATTATTCATAAATACTGTTATTACTATAGCAAATGCATGTAACTTGTAACAAGAACACTATAAAGTATAGTGTTACCAAACTAATTATATACAAACCCTACTGAAATTTGTATTAAAGACCTATTTGCATCAAAGAAAAAAAAAAAACACCCAAGATGATGGTACAATATCAACCAGGATTATTATAGGATATCCAGTGTTATTTTAACTAACTAACTAAAAAAAAAAAAAAAACTAAGTCGAAACAAGGCAGCATTTCAAATATTTATTAAAATACTACATTTACTAACTCTAAAACGGCATTTAGAAATAATATAAGAAATAATAATATTAATAATAATAATAATAATAATAATAACAAAATCAGATAAAATTTACAATGAAAACTAAAAGCTAATTTAAAATATTAAGAAACACTATAATGGTATATATAGCAAAACAGCAAAGTGTATACACTGAATACAATGTAAAACACAATGCATAAAAACATTACTAAATGAATAAATGTAAAACCCATCTGAAAAAAAAATTCCATAAAATACTCTCACTTTAAAGCAAGATTTCACACTGAAGATTACAAAAAATAAAACACACAAAGGTATTATGTGTCCTATTTTCATGCCCTGTGATGTGAACAGGCCTTTAAAGAGAGTGTGAAAAATGTCAACCTCTGACCGGATTTTTTTTATAGAAGCACGACTACGTATGTTGATATAGGTATCATCCGGTCCTGAAACATCTTACATCGGCGTAACCAGAAATAGCCTAAATATTTGATCTGGAGAGCAGACATTAAGCAGAGCTGATTCAATTACCCACAATGCTCTCTCTTCTCAGCCCATTTGTCCACCCAGATACTGATAACCCTAAAAACCAAATCAGGCCAGCTCTGAAAAGCCAGCTGATCAAGCAGTGTTGCACAAACAGGCCTCAGATAATGCTTCAAGCCTGTCATTATTCATGGAGATCTGAAGCTGCATGCTGAAAGGATGAGGGGAAGGGCGAGTAAATATTATTCACCTGAGATAAGATAATCTTCACACAATGGTCCCTCGATAACTTCTCTTCCTCCCGTCACACGATACGTAACACCTCGGCGTGCCGCCTCCTTCCATGAGGTGTCATCTGCATTTGCTCACAAAAGGCTACTGGGCTGAATGTGGCACACAGAGCCAAACATGCATGACAATAGTCAGGATGGGGCTTTCAAACAGACCAGTCAAAAGGTTAAAGCCGGCGTTATCTTGGGTGTCAATATCTTGATTGCTTTGTGTTGATTTAGATGTAACCATCTTGACTACAAACAAAAATGGAGCCTCACCTTGCCACCCAACATTATAAATGTATTACAGTCAGATCTAGGTTGTGAGAATGAGGGCAGTTTTTAATGACCTGTTTAAAATGACAAATCAAATGAATATGCAAAATATGCAACAAACTTTATTAAAGCATATTATCTTTTCAACTGAAAAGATAATTAATTTACATTTATTATAATTTAGCCACTTTTTATATTTATTAGCATTATTTTTTTTATTTAATAGATTAAAAAAAAATAATCCCATGCATTTTTCAAAAAAAAGAGAAAATTTCTCGTTTATTTTTATATTCAATACACTTTCATGTTTATATTTTCATTTCTAACCATTTATTTTTCCATGTTCATTTATTCTTCTACTTTTTATATTTACATTTATTTAATATATTTTTTTTCTTATTAATTTTTCACGTTTATTTCTTGTTTTGATATTTACATGTATTTTTTATATTTAATACATTTTCATACTGTATTTATGTATACTTTTATTTCTTGTTTATTTGTACATTTATATTTTTATCTCTTCTTTTATTTACATTTATTTGTATATTTTACTTTTTTTGTTCTTATATTTACAATACATTCTCACATTCATTTATATTTTTACTTCTGTTTTCTTGCTTATTTATTTTATATTTACATTCTTACATTTACATTTTTAGATTTCCTTTCATTTATTTGTAAATTTATTTTTAGATATTTTCATATAACTATAATTATATTTCTTTCATCCTTTGTCCCCGGTCTCCCCAAATCCATTATCTTTAATTTTAATGTGTGTTTTTTTTTTAAAGGTCGGGAGAAAACAAGTACTTGATATAAAGGTACAATACTAAAATAACCATGCAAAGATTTTCACTGAATAACTATATAACTAAAGAACAATAAAGCCATGCACAGGTCTACAGGATTTTTCACACAGTGGAAATGTTGGCGTTTACACACACAATATCTATTGTTATTGGCAGGAACAATCAAATCAGCACATCTATATTCATTCTGCTCCAAAGCAAAATATTTGCAAAGCTGTATATTTTTGAGAGGACAGCCCAGATACTGCCCCCAAAACACCGGCAGACAGATGACATCAAGACAAACACACAGCTAAAACTCCTCATATACACGGCTGTATCCTCATATAGCTCTACTATCCGGCATAAACCACTTACTCAGACAGGAACTGACCATCTGAGAGACTTGTAAAAAGCAAACCACAGTTTGTTTTGTATTTGCTTGCAGTTTGAGGCCAAGTTAATCTAAAATAGACGAGACCTTAATGACAGACAAGTGTGGGGAAACAATAATTCAAATAATGGGGTTTCAGTTTCCATTAAGTGTTTAGTTGCTACTAAGTAAGTATCTTTTAAAATTTAGATTTCATTAACCTTGAAAACTTTGCTAAGTCCTATTGGTTCCTCCTTAAAAGTGGTAATTGTATCAATTCTGTAAACTCAATTTGCATTTATATGCATTGCTTAAATATCAATGTTTAGTTTGCCAAACGCATCAGACAGCCAGTGAACAGACTGTGACTAATGATGGAGAAAAAGTCAAGTAATTAAAGTAATGGAATTAAAGGTAGTGTTAATGTATCTATACACACAGGACGATAACTATAACAGTTACAATAAGCCTTCTAATTCTATGAAAATAGAACAATTTCATTGGAATCACTTTAAGAACATATTTTTTCCCCATCTGATGAATGATAAAAACATTGAGAGCCAATCAGAACCAATCTTGCTTTAAAGTGTTGGAACATTTAAAGTGGCAGGCAACAAAACTGCTGCATGGGCTTACGATGAACAGAATGTTATCATCTGTCGGTATAAACACTAATAGAGTTGTTCAAGTTAGCTTTATAGTTATTGTTCTTAGTGTGAACTGCCCCCAAATCATCATAAAATGGCGCTTAAACAATAAGTCATTAAACTTAAGGGGCTGGGAGTAAAAGAATGAATGAATAAATGAATATTGACTTAACCCATGAACAGCTCTTTAAAATCAGTACATCAATTCTGAATTATCAAGTGAAATACAGTTGATTCTGGTGCAGTGACAGAGACAGAAAAGTGAGTGAAGTGACATTTAGCCAAGTATGGTGACTAGGGCTGTGAATCTTTGGCAAGGCAGCGATTCGATTCGATTACGATTCATAGGTTTTCGATTCGATTCAAGAACGAATTTTGCAAATTTAGAACGATTCAATTCGATTCGATTCACAATTCGATTCGATTATAACGATTCGATTCTGCATTCTTTCAGTGCATTCACGGGATTATTTAAATGCTTCTACTAAATTCTTTAAATGCTTAGTCAGGGGGCAAATTACAGTAGCATTTATGGTTAGAGAACCATAGGTAAAAAAAAAAAAAAACCTTTTGTCCATTGTTAAATGCTAGTTTAATGATGCGACATGGCATACGTAAAAATGTATGTAAGCCAAGTTTTTAAAAAAGAGCTTAAAGAGTATTATGTATAAGCTAACATTTTGTCACACCAGGGGCGTAGCCATAATTTCAGAAGTGACAGAAATGTCAAATACAATCATTTTATGTATGTAGCCTATATAATAATAATAATAATAATAATAATAATAATAATAATAATAATAATAATTATTATTATTATTATTTTATTTTAATTTTTTTACAAGGATTTATCTTCTTTTTTAATTACTTTTAATTAGCTGTAATAAATCAAATACACTGCTGGACAATAATCAATCATTTGTAATCGATATTTTTTTCATAATGGCAGTTTTATGATTGTTTTATATACTAGGCTACATTTAATTATCAATTATTTAAATTTTCTGCACAGAATAAGGTAGAAAATATACTTTATAGTTTCTGTACTGTAATAAATGTCAATTAGCACTGCATCATTCATAAATTGTTTGTGTTTTTTTTTTTGTTTCATCAGTTCATTCTGCTTTTATTCAGTTTGGCTGCAGATATAGCCTGGCACGTCTATGAGAGCGAGATCGCTTCTCTTTCAGTGTGTAAACGTCTTCATCTCTATTTAACTTTTCCTCTCCATCAGCGAATGATTCTGAGAGAAAACGTGCCAGATGTCTGCTTGCTAATGAAACAAACGCTACTTTCATGCATCTGATTATCAGATAAATCTCGCGCTCTTATTTCAAGGTCGTTGTTGCTGTGTTTAATTTTAAAAGTTTCCTTCGTATATTCGGTTCATCCGCATTGTTTAAAAACATTTATCATTCAATGGATCTGTGCGTATGATTTAGACACTTACATTTCTGCTCCGTCCATGCAATAAACACAGCTGTCGACGGCTCCGGTAACTCCGTGGGTAAGATGCAGAGAGCCATTGACAAACTACAGAAAAGTTAGCATTACTGGCCACGAGTCCTATAAATCACACGTCAGCAGCGTCAGAGACGAACGGAGCGCGAGCGCAATCCTGTGACAGTCTCAGGCGGTAAACAGTGGAGCGCGTGAAGGACAGATAAGAGGCACAGTTCAGAACACTCTTCAAGGTCTCCATTAATTCGTGCGTGTAGTAATTTAATGTGTATACATTTTGAAAGCATTGAATCGCTATAGATTCGCGATTCATTCGATTCTTAGCATTTTGAATCGATTACTGTCCAATCATCGTTCAAAAATCATGTTTCAAGATCGATGCATATGAATCGTCAGGGTTTGTAATCGATGCATCGAGAAAACGAGTGAATCGTTACACCCCTACTTCATACATTCAGTTGTATTCATGCAAATCCACTCTGCGCTCTTGAGAAAGTGATGTGACGAAAGTGTGAATGAAAGTGAGTGTGTGACAAAATAAGAGGGGAGTGTCAGGATGATAAGTGGTCACAGGAGATGCATTAACGTATGTTAAGGCCAGCAGTAAACATTAATGTGTCTCAGCAGATCACTTGTGATCATATCATGTAAGCCCCTTTCACAATGAGATTCCAGATAATACATGGGTAATGTGTCCCAGCGATTGTTCCCAGATCGTTAGATTTTGGTTCATTCACACTCAGTGTTGGGGAGTAACTAGTTACATGTAACGGCGTTACGTAATTTAATTACAAAATAAATGTAACTGTAATCAGTTACAGTTACTAAGAAAAAGTGAGTAATTAAATTACAGTTACTTATGAAATTTTTAAAGATTACAAAGGGGATTACATTTCACACATACACATACAGATTTAAATGATTTCTTCTGAGACACACGGCCCTATAATTTCCGCGATGCAGAAACATAGTCTGGTTCGTAGAATCCAGTCATAAAAACGGGATTGCTATTGCCTAACGCGGACAGAATATGCCACATTTTGGACAAATAAATCAAAGCATGGCCTAGTGTCTGTTAATATTAAGCCGCGAAAGACATTATGAATCCTGCACGTTCTGAATGTCTGTGGAGAACAGGCGCGGACCGGACATCTGGAGAACCGCGACAATTCCCGGTGGCCTGGCAGACGATTTGTCCCGCTATTTTAATATTATTATTGTATAATTGCCTGCCGAATGTACTGTACTAAAGCGATCATTTCCGAATCCGCCATTCGATAATTACATCTCTAATAATTCATGGATCGGTTAGTTGTGACTGGCAATGGTTGGTCGCGCGCGCTCTCCGCGCCTCCGCCGAACGGTTTGGATCAGACTCAGAGTAATCAATGCAAGAGAGAGAGACCGGAGTGGAATGTAGCGCACAGCTGGAGCAGAGAAGCAAAACTACTGTTCAGGGTTTGCAGTGCAGGTCAGTTTCATCTGTAAAGATGCTATAGTAGTTTTGTATTTGTTCACTTAGTCAAGGAGCAACAGCACATTGATCACACTCACTCAAAATACTGTATAAACGACATCATTATTATCTATTGTAATGTTGCAGTAGTAATTAAGCTGAAAAATAATGAGATTTTATTATAGGTTTAGGGGAAGCTACGACAGACAACTACACAACCCTTACGAAAATGTATGTTTTAATATTTTGCTATAAATCCAGAGACAAAGGTTACTATTGCCACAAAGCACACAATACACCATGCCACAAATTAAAAATTATTTTACAAATGTATTTATTTAAAAACAAATACAAATGGTAATCCATTTGCAAATAAATAAAACAAGGTTAATGTACTTTTATATAATAAAAGCATGGTAAATTTGTGTGAGGGAAAAACATGACTCATGAATTAGGATTTTTCTATAAATATATTGAAGTGATGCACTCATTTTGACATGTAGGCAATTTAGAAAGTATAGTTTTGTTAAATCTTGAGTATTGAAGTCATGAGAGAGATGGATAACAGGGCAAAATAAAGAGACTGAAAAGAAAAATGGAAGTGAAGGTGCAGTTCAGGAGAGAACTTTTAATTATTTTGCATGTCCCCAAATTAAAGATTTATACCTTTTTTATGTCAGGTCCATACAAAAAATAGTGTTGTCCCTGAATTTGTTTGTATGAGTTAGAGATTTCCTGGTCTAAAATTTTTTTTCCCAGTCCCCTCCTCATGGAAATTGATGCAGACTTGCGGTTTCATTTACTATACATAGGCCTACTGAAGCTCGGAGTGATTTCAACCTCTGCCGTCTCAATATATTAGTACATGAACACATAAACACAATCTCTATCATGAATCACTTCATGAGCATTTAACTTGTTTTGAGAAAACTATCATCATATACAAAGAGCAGCAATGTTTCAGGAGTTTAGTACACAGAATAGGAGGTATGCTTATTACATAAACATATTTGAGTTGATGTATATGCTTTTATTTATTATTTTTTAATTAACTTTTTCTTTCCAAACTATTGTTAGAAGCAGTGTTTCCTGTAACTATGCAAAGATTTGGTTTCAAAAAAAGTTTCACTAAACAATTTCTTTTAAATTTTAAATTTGCATTGAACTTCAGATCAATCTTAAAGTAAAATGCATAACTAAAGTCTGATTGTGTGGTGGATGTTCAAATTTGATCATCTTAATTCAGGTGATGAAGGATGGTGAAAGTCTGACAGTATTGAGCTCTACTTTAAGGTTAAACCTGCATAGTGTAAATGTTGACTAACGGTTGCAAATAAGCATTTATTAGAGATTTTTAAAAGTAATCAAAAAGTAATCAAAAGTAATCAGTTACATTAATAAAGTAATTGAAAAAGTTACACTACTATTACATTTTAAATAGGGTAACTTGTAATCTGTAACCTATTACATTTCCAAAGTAACCTTCCCAACACTGTTCACACTGCAAGTGATTTCTCGGAATCTGTGCGTGCGTTCATACACAACCTGCAAAGGTGTAGTAATGACACGTGACATCAGGTTGTGATGTCTATGTACAAGTCGAAAACGCTAAGCACATTAACTTTCACTTAAACTGCCGAACAATATCAGCTTCAGCACGGATGACGAGGAGCTAACTGATCTCTGCTTTGTTACAGTCTGCACTTATTTTTTTTTGTCGCAAACATTGATCCACCTTCATAACACCTGGTAAAAGAGTTGCACGATAACGTGGGTCATCACTACGATATACCCTTTACGGCATTTGTTCTGGGTTTTGTTCACACAGCGCTCGTTTCGGGACTGAACCAGGCAATGTTTCTAGGTCCCCAACCCGGGATCAATCCAAGAATCAATCCCGACATGGGTTTGCATTCATACAGAAGGCACTCCGGCAGTTTTGTTTTTGGGACCAACATGCAGTGTGAAAGGGGCTACAGATGGGCCTAAGAAACCACTTTGCAAATATTTTGTGAAACAGACTTTTAATCTTTTGTAACACTAATTTTGTCTTTTATCTTTTATAATATATTCATTATCAGAATATTTGATGGTAGGTAAAGGTGCATTGTGTAGGTTACTAGGTAATTGTAGAGGCCTATTTTGTTGTTGTTGTTGTTGTTGTTATACAATGAAACGTTCTCTGGAAGTTATAAGCCATTGTTTGAATATCTGAGTGTGGCTTTGTCACTCATTCTCCTCCTTTTTTCCATGATGCATCACCATAAAAGCAGAAAATCTTCAGATCTCCTCTCTGAGTGTCAAGACGCCATTTCAGCTATTTAAAATGATGCCTGTCATGGATCCCATCACTGGAAACATTCTGGGCATGTTTTATGACTGCAGACCGTGTGTTTTTAAAGACACTTGTTGGGCCTGTAACATCACACCTGGTTAGGAGGAGAATGTTTTTAATGTTCACAGTTGGTTGTCAAACCTGCCTTTAGGTGAAATAGACTCTCATTAAAGTGAGCAGTGCAAAGGAGAGTTCATGCAGTGGGGGTGATCTCATTTGTAGCTTCGTATGCTAATCTAGATTCTTTTGCACTGTGCATGGCCAAATGTATTTATCATCAAAGTTTAATAAGAATGTAATCTAAGTGATACACTGTCAAGTGTAGTTCCATGAGTTCAGTATTCTATAAAGCTGAGATGATTTAATCCAATTATGCCTCTAAAGGTGTACATGCAATAAAAGAATCGACTTGTCCACATTTTAATTTTGTATGCATCACTTCGATTTGTGCCAGATTTACAGTAAATTGGATGCATGGATGCAATTTGTACGGAAACACGGTTGTAAATAATGCAAATGCATGAAGTTGCATGAAGTTCATCCTAAATGTCAGTGGAGCAACAAAAGCAGTCCAAAAGCGTTTTTGGATGCCTGCTGTGTTGTTTGTTTGTTTAGTGTGATGGGAAATTGAGTTTATGGTGTGTTTATGCTCCTGCGGAAGGGCCGGGAGTTGGTTTTTGTTGGGATGGTTTTTTGTAGGGCGTAGACTCTTTGCCCTTCCTGTCCAAAACCCTAGTTTGCAATCTCTATCTGTTTCACATAATTTTTAAGGGAAGTCGTGGCCTAATGGTTAGAGAGTCGGACTCGCAATCGAAGGGTTGTGAGTTCGAGTCTCGGGCCGGCAGGAATTGTAGGTGGGGGGAGTGCATGTACAGTGCTCTCTCCACCCTTGAAACCATGACTTAGGTGCCCTTGAGCAAGGCATCGAACCCCCAACTGCTCCCCGGGCGCTGCAGCATAAATGGCTTCCCACTGCTCCGGGTGTGTGTTCACAGTGTGTGTGTGTTCACTGCTCTGTGTGTGTGGGTCACCATTAGGGGTGTAACGATTCACTTGTTTTCTCGATGCATCGATTACAAACCCTGACGATTCATATGCATCGATCTTGAAACATGATTTTTGAATCGTGAATCACCGATCTTGGACAGTAATCGATTCAAAATGCTAAGAATCGAATGAATCGCAAATCTATAGCGATAATAATGCTAACTTTTCTGTAGTTTGTCAATGGCTCTCTGCATCTTACCCACGGAGTTACCGGAGCCGTCGACAGCTGTGTTTATTGCATGGACGGAGCAGAAATGTAAGTGTCTAAATCATACGCACAGATCCATTGAATGATAAATGTTTTTAAATAATGCGGATGAACCGAATATACGAAGGAAACTTTTAAAAGTAAACACAGCAACAACGACCTTGAAATAAGAGCGCGAGATTTATCTGATAATCAGATGCATGAAAGTAGCGTTTGTTTCATTAGCAAGCAGACATCTGGCACGTTTTCTCTCAGAATCATTCGCTGATGGAGAGGAAAAGTTAAATAGAGATGAAGACATTTTCACACTGCAAGAGAAGCGATCTCGCTCTCATAGACGTGCCAGGCTATATCTGCAGCCAAACTAAAATAAAAGCAGAATGAACTGATGAAACAAAAAAAAAACACAAACAATTTATGAATGATGCAGTGCTAATTGACATTTATTACAGTACAGAAACTATAACGTATATTTTCTACCTTATTCTGTGCAGAAAATTTAAATAATTGCTAATTAAATGTAGCCTAGTATATAAAACAATCATAAAACTGCCACTAGGAAAAAAATATCGATTACAAATGATTGATTATTGTCCAGCAGTGTATTTGATTTATTACAGCTAATTAAAAGTAATTAAAAAAGAAGATAATTCCTTGTAAAAAAATAAATAAATAATAATAATAATAATAATTATTATTATTATTATTATTATTATTATTATTATATAGGCTACATACATAAAATGATTGTATTTGATATTTCTGTCACTTCTGAAATTATGGCTACGCCCCTGGTGTGACAAAATGTTAGCTTATACATAATACTCTTTAAGCTCTTTTTTAAAAACTTGGCTTACATACATTTTTACGTATGCCATGTCGCATCATTAAACTAGCATTTAACAATGGACAAAAGTTTTTTTTTTTTTTTTTACCTATGGTTCTCTAACCATAAATGCTACTGTAATTTGCCCCCTGACTAGGCATTTAAAGAATTTAGTAGAAGCATTTAAATAATCCCATGAATGCACTTAAAGAATGCAGAATCGAATCGTTATAATCGAATCGAATTGTGAATCGAATCGAATTGAATCGTTCTAAATTTGCAAAAATCGTTCTTGAATCGAATCGAAAACCTATGAATCGTAATCGAATCGCTGCCTTGCCAAAGATTCACAGCCCTAGTATGAAGCCATTATACCGCATACGAAAAATGTAAAGGATACGAATGTTAACAATGATTTCAGTCCTATTCCGTGTAATCCGGCACAACATTTAGAAGAGAGTGATTTAGTGCAATTTCTCAAAACATATCCCATGATGCCTCATGTTAGCTAGGAAAATGACCATTTATATCTAAATGATGACCATTTTTGGTGAAAAGAAAACTTACTAAGATTATAAGTACACTTCAGGAAACAAAATTTCACGACCCCATAAAATTTTTAATGCCAAAGCAGGTGTTAAAAGAAGATAAAACAACTAAAGACAAAACAAAATCAGTACTTTTATTAACCCAAAAACAGCTTTTTTCTTTTGTTTAACCATGATTTTCATAATATTGGAAAAACTTAATACATAAGCTAGTCTAATTTTAAAAGTGTGATTTTCTAAACCTAGAAAGTTGTATTTATTTCATAAAAAAAAAAAACTAAAATACCCATAATCATTTTTATATTGAACATATTTTTTTCTAGTTTTTCTAGGTAAAATATTTTATTGGGTATAAATTTTGACTAAATGTTAAAGCAAAATAATAATAAATTTAAAAAAACCTTATCCTTAATCCAAACCAAGGAAGACTTGAACAACTGGAGAAGTCAAGCAAATTCATTGGTTTAAAAGGGGACGATTAACATAATTTCACTTATGGAATCTGGAAATCTAATGCACAGTTGAGTAGTTTCCTCAACAAGCTGCTTGATTTGAGGTATCATGTCCATAGCATAGCTGGTGCAGGAGAAGTGACAAGACTAAGTTTTATATTTAGACTTCATTATGATATTCTGACGCTTGTCCTGTTAATGCCACTAACTAAACTGTGCAAGATTCTGATGTCCCATGGGTAGTTTGGAGAGGTTACACAAAGTTTATAACGCAGTCAGTGAACTGGCAGTGGACCTGCCCACTGTATCATGTCAAATAAATCTCATGTGATATCTCCATCTGCAATTCGTTTCATCAAGCATGTTATTTCCACCTAATCTCATTCCTCTTAACATCTGTATTCGTATGAGGATTCCACGCTACATACTAACAGCTCTTTCAGCCATTTTTTTGACAGTGCTTCCAATGCCCTGTTCTGGGGGGAAAATATAGTTTATGTGGAATTCCCTGAAACCTAAAAAAGGCAGGACACATGTTCAGCCACACACTGACATGCAGAACTGTCGAGGACATGCACACACACATCACAGAGATAGATACCACTGTAAAAACATACTGTGGTCTTCTTTTTACTGTATATCAATGTGCTCTTTTACTTGAAATCTAATACCATCCTTTTAACACCAGTTGATCTAAATTCCCATTAGGAAACAACCCAATGATCCCACTAAGGCTGACAAAAGATCTCATAATTAAGACTCTTTGAAAAAGGGCCAGGGCTGTTGAACAGTACAGTAATGAGATTCATGGCATACTATTAAAGAGCAAATGGAAAAGCTAAAATACTAAAAGTGCCAACACTGACTTGCCGAGACAAACAGACACTTCTGCTAATTCTGGCAAATGCAGGTAAAATTGAGATATTGTTCTCCTAAAAGTTTGAGGAACAGATTTTCTCAACAAATTAACAGAAGTCATTTCCAGTAGACTAACAGAAATAAAACATATGTGGGCAATGTGTACATAAACTTGCACGTCTGTTCCTGGCAGTCTGTTTACGGAGACAGGAAACACATTAACCTGGGTACCAGGATGACCAGCGGGTGCTGAACTTCTCTAACTACTAAACAAACACATTTATCAACTGGTAGGCCTACTCATGCACATGTGTGGAGTGGACACACGTGTGTAAACACAGACCTTCAGACACACTAGAGTGTTGCTCCATACGTCACTGCCAAAGTCAACCATGAATTCATATGGTGAATAGGCCTTTACAATAATGTAGAATAGTTACCATCAACAAACGACAGCTATTACAGCTGTTGTTAATGTGAAAAATTGGGAATGTTTTTATTCTGTGAATCTTTATTCTTTTGAAATTCATTACATAAGAATGAAATATAAAATTATCCAAGTGCCATCTTTAATCAAATGATATTAGTTTTTCTTAAAACGGACTTTTAACTAACTTCTGACTTCAAAGCGATTTTAGTGGAATTATATGCACTCAGAACAGCGAGACAAAAAATCTATTATTACTGTAGTTTTTTTATATTCAGTTGCAAAAACTGAAGTATGAGCTGTAAACTCAGAAATCAGAGAAAAAAAAGCAAGAGCTGCAAGATAAAAATTCAGAATAGCAAGACATTAACTGAAAACCTGAATACTGAGTTTATATCTTGCAATTCTGACTTTTTTCCTCAGAACAGCAAGTAGGTCTCTATGCCAATTTATATCTCATAACATGTCTCGCAATTGCATTATTGTAGTGTATGTATGTGTATATATATATATATTATATATAAAACCACAAACACTCAGATGCATTTATTGCATTAATAATGTTTTAAATCATCATTTAACCTTTTAACTCCCTTCATAAAGACATTGGAGTTACAATGTAGGTCAGACTCTGGACATTCAAGTTCATTACATTGCCATGAGCACCACTGCCATTCCCACTGCAGTGGATCTTCCTTTGTGACAGAGTCAGACCTCTCAGATCCGTTTATAAACCTGCATTCAGTTCACAACAAAAGAATGATATAACCTATAGGGCATATGTTGTGCGCCCGGCAATATTTCATAGCAACCATACACATGGCCATCAGCACAGTGACCGAGAAGCGCCCGTGTCACAATAAAAATGACGTGTGTTGTCGATTGAGCAAATCTGAGCTCTTGGTGGGGAGCATGAGGGAGAACACCAATATTTAAAACCGTCTGACTCGTGAATGTAGCGTGAAGCGCACGAGCACATAATGAACAATGACCCAGCTGGCCATGTTTAACAGTGATGATGATGATGATGGATCCTCATAGAAATAAACAATGGACACACGGAATGCGCATCTATCAGAGGAAAGGAAACGTGTTTATGCAAATGTTTAACAGTTGCATTGTTTACTTCTATATTGTAATAACCACCATATATTCTCAAAATGATAAACAGCTTTCCAGGGAGATACTGGGGACCCTCCCTTCTTCGACCATGGCTTTGAAGACTGATGGAGGTCTTGTGCATTAGTGCAAACTAATGAGTGGTCTGGCTCAACAAACCAACCAAGAACTTTGACCTAACTCAATACACCTACTAAAAAATAATAGCTACACTTGATTTTACTTCGTATAAGCCTAATTTGCGTTCACAAATGACACGAGAGTGCTGAAATAATCGCTATCCATGCATGTTTTAATTGTGTAAAATATCAAGTTAAAAACTTACTGTTTAATGGTGTGATCCATGCACTTTGCAGCTTGTGGTTTTAGCCTGTCCCCCGGGTGCAATTAAAAAAGCCTTTCTGTTAGTTTGTTTGAGCCTAATATATCCCCGTGCTCTTTTCTGTTGATTCTCTAAAGGTAACACATGTAGCTTTCAGTTGTGACAATACACACAGACAGCCGCCCGCATCCTTCCTGTGTCAAGCTCTGATGTAAATTCACCGCTCTGTGCAATAATTCACCCAAACCCGCCCCTTATTTCAACAGACACGCCCCTTCTTAATATTAGACACGCCCCTATACAAGCCGCGCTTAAAGACACAGCACAATTAATACATCTAGCGCACTATGGATTGGCTGCTTTGACACTTTAAACTTCACTATTTTGATGAATTTCATGAAATATATCAAGAACACATATTATAATTTAATTTATATATAAACGTATTATAATTATATATTATTTTAATATTAAATTAAATTAAGGTAATGTAATTATAGTATTTTTTCTTTCGAATGTAATGTGACTACATTTACTCCATCATTAAACTGGAGCATTGTTTTTATTTTGTGAATGATTTTTAGATCCGTCTGACCTATAAAGCTATAAAAGATGAACATCCTGTTCAGATTCATTTCTGTGGTGCTGAATTTATTTATTTTTACAATTAATCCTTAAACAGTCCGTATTGCGTGCAAAAAAAGGTGTTACTGAGGCTGCCCTCCTAGTGGCCCTGCCTTTGTCTTTGGATGTTGATTTGAAATGAAACAAACTTGATAGGGATCTCGCAGGGAACAATTGTTAGTCGTTTTGCCACTGAAGGTCTAGTCAGTACTCGCAGTATTTAACTGATTTTTGTATATTCACATAAATAAACTTGCAAATGGCCATTATGTGTAATTTGCACCTCAGACATGCGTCCAAAGTATTCTCTTGCAGTTCAAGGCCTTTTGTGCAGGAAAAAAGGCATGTTTGAACAGTGATATCACTATCTGCTCTCAACAGGCAAACAGTATCCCAGGAATGTTTTTTTTTTGTCATCTTGAACCATCAGTGGCAGTTACATAGTAAAAGATACAGGCATTCACATAATGTGAATGGAGCAGCACATTATTACTAAAAGTCTTTCATGTTCATAATTGGATAAACAGTGTGACAAAAGTACATTGAGAAAGTCTTCTTCACAATCTTGGATCATGCAATTACTCTTCTTACCATTATATATGTGTTGATTTAATTTCATATGATAAAGCATACTTAATGTGTGTACCGTATTTATCGGACTATAAGTCACACCTGAGTATAAGTCGCATCAGTCCAAAAATACGTCATGATGAGGAAAAAAACATATATAAGTCGCACTGGGCTATAAGTCACATTTATCTAGAACCAAGAACAAGGAGAAACATTACCGTCTACAGCCGCGAGAGGGCGCTCTATGTTTTCAGTGTAGACTACAGGAGCACTGAGCAGCATAGAGCGCCATCTCGCGGCTGGAGACGGTAATGTTTTCTATTGGTTCATTTCTCTTGGTTCATGTCAAATTAATTTTGATAAATAAGTCGCACCTGACTATAAGTCGCAGGACCAGCCAAACTATGAAAAAAAGTGCGACTTATAGTCCGGAAAATACGGTAGGTCTGATTGTTGATGGGTTTTGTCTGTGTAGGCCACACTATAAGCTTGGCCTCTCCTCCCTATAAGCTTATTATTTCTCATCTCTCTTGTGACATCTCTGCTCTTAGCCCCTGATGTCCAGATCAATGTTTTCCAGCCTGGAATAAAGAGATTATCTCCAGACGAACTCTCTTACAACCAAGCTCAGTTTCTTTGGATGTTAAATGATTCAGTGCTTACGACACTTACCCATTCTCATCTGGCCCAAATCTGTTTCCAGTGTAGCTGCAGGGGAATGAAGCAAGAACTGCTGAACAATCTCTCTTTGTGGATTTATTTTTTATTTTTTTTATTATATATATATATATATATATATATATATATATATATATATATATATATATATATATATATATATATATATATATATATATATATATATATATTAGGCTTGATTGTGTTTATGGGGTGCTGTCTAACATGTGTTTATGCTTCGTTTAAAAAAAAAACACATAACTTACCTTTATTTCACACCAGTATGTCCATTCTCTGACAAACCCTTGATTTATTTCCTGTGATTATGAAGCCCCTCCCTCAGAAATACAAATGGGCTGAGATTGGTCAGCTGGCTCAATGTGTTGTGATTCGCTAAACCGCCTCGAGCGTGTCTGAACATCCCGCCCTTCTCAAGCTCAGAATGTGCTCTGGTTGTATTGTAAACAATGATGCCTTCTATATTGCTTAGCAATTTGAGCCCGATTGAGATGCAGAGAATATTAAAGAAGAGGATCGCACAGAACCTGTGCAAGCACGGCTCTTAATGGTATGTTTGTTGTTGTCTCATACTTTTAGGTATGCTGTTGTCAGGGACGTGCGGTCAGGGTAGGCAGGGTAGGCAGTGCCTCACCAAAGGAAATGCTGACATTACATTTATTAATTCCAAGAGCTTTATTAATTCACCACAATATTAATTGCATTAATTTTATTCCAAATATTATTTTTTGTAACAAAAATTTTCAGGAATACACATAATATACTCATTTTGCCATTGTTTGCTCCTAAAAACCGTTGTTTCATGCAGGAAATTCAAAAGCCATGGCCATTGAGGCAGAGGCGAGCGGTGCCTCTTTGGTCCATAGAACGTAGTTTATGTAGATTTGCGCATGCGCAGTCAGTTCTCATGCTGTCTTGAATTATCAACATTGAGGCAGAGACCGAGCTTGCTTCATGTCACGTGATCTACTCGCTCTCACTCAGTCCGCGCGCTTCCCGAATACTAGCATCTAGTATAGCCTACTTGCGTGTCGGTGTGTGCGCCTAGCAGTTTGTTGGAGCGAATAAGCTGTTTTTGTACCTACTTTAAAGCTGTACTGCTGACGCAATGTTTTCTGACTGTAGCCTGGTGCGCCGTCACCAGAATAAAAGTGTGTGTGTGTGTGTGTGTGTGTGTGTGTGTGTGTGTGTGTGCGCCGTGGCTGCCTGTGCGCGTTTGCGCATTTTGATGGAGTGACTAAGCTGCCGCGCCGCCTCCTTTTCTGTGTCCCGCACAAAACATTTGTTTGTTGTATAAGTCATAAGATAGATGTGTCCATTAATTTGATTATTATATTCGATTGTGCATTAGCCTCACATGACTGACTTTGCTGAATGCAGGCAGCGATCTGATGATGCCTAAAATGAACTTGGGTTGCTAAATTAACTGAATGAATATATGAACATATATTCCACACATTGATAGGTCACAGCCTACCCATGACAAGATTTCACCGCACGTTACTGGCTGTTGTTTGTAAATGCTACTGCTTCTGTTAGCTTTTAATTTACGGTTTTATTCTGATTAAAGCTTTCATACAGCACAGCAACCATACGAACATCTACGTATAATGCTTCTCATTGCTTTGTGAAAATAAGTGTATGAATGGAACAGTTTGTTGAAGCTGATCTGACGACCTGAATGAGAGAGATGCAGGGCGACTCGAGGAAAAGGATTGAGAACTAATGTTTTAGAACATTGGTTTTGAAACTTGTGAATCCATAAGAATCGTTTGAAGACGATTCATATATGCACAGATTTTTGCATGTATCCCTAGTTTTCGCTTTCTCTTCTCTAAAGCAGCAGAACATGGCCTCGCCCCCTTTGATATGTGTTCTCGGAGGCGGGGTTTATCTGGGTTTGTGACATAACGGACCCAGGAAGAAGCTCATTGTAGTCTCTTACCAGCCGTTTTTGAAGGCATTAAACTCGCAGAATTTTAAAAGATGATATCTTCGTTTGTTTATGCTCATACTGCAACATTATAAAATAAAATAACTAAGTTAAAAAAACAAGAGTTATGCATTAAATGAGACTAAAATATGCCCTTGTTATTGACTAGTGCCATAATGGCCAAATAATATAATATAATATAATATAATATAATATAATATAATATAATATAATATAATATAATATAATATAATATAATATAATATAATATACACCATCAGGGCAACATGTGACACTATTGTGACTAAATTATACAAACACAACACAAACCCATAACATACGTTAATGATAATACATATTCAAAAAAGTAATATTATTATTTATATAAAAACAAATAAGTAAAATATTAATATATTAATACAAATAAAAAGTAAACATTTTACTATTTAAATAAAATATAATCTAACATGACATGTCATACTTAATACATTTTACTTGTACAAAATATTTACAGAATTTTACAGTAAAATGACATTTATTTTGTTATTTATTTTATTTTATTAATTGGTCAATTTATTTTCTTTTTTTAGAGTAAAGACTTACATTGTTACAAAATGTTTTCATTTCAAATATATGCATTTCAGAATACGGGAAATATAAAGATTTTGACAAAAATATTAAGCAGCTGTTTTAAATACTGGTAATGATTTCTTGAGCAGCAAATCAGCATATTAGATTGATTTCTAAAGAATCATGTGACACTGAAGACTGGAATAATAAATACTAAAAAAACAACAGCAACAACAACAACCTGTCAGGAATAAAACATTTTAAAATATATTCAAATAGAAAACAGTTATTTTAAACTAAATAATATTTCACAATATTACGGTTTCTATTTTTGATCAAATAAATATAGCCTTGATGAGCATAAGATACTTTTTTTTAAATAAATAGTTAATAAATAAAGTTAAAAATAAATAGTTAATAAATAATTAAAACAATAAAAATCTTACCCACTCTAAACCTTTCAATATTTTATATGGTTACTAAAATTTTACTCTACATTAAAATGAACTTTCAAAAGTCAAAGCAAGACATCAACAAAAACACTGAAAAATAGAGTAATTTATTTTAGATATGAACCATGCCTTGGTCCAATATAATTTATCAAGGTTTGTACAGTGATAGTCACCTCACAGAGAACAAGACAGGAGATACTGTGAATCATGATCATTGTAATTTTCAAGTCCGTTAAAATAGTTTCCACATACCACTGCTGCTGTTCTTCTTAAGTTAGAGTATAAAACTCATCGATTATAAATAAATTAAGCATATCTGCTGACATACACGTAAGCATACTGTATGTGTACACTATATGTCAAACTGTGAGCCTTAAAAACACATTCTACAATATATTCAGAGAAATACATACAAAGGCATTCATAAGAGCAGACATTTTTATCAGTCTCTGATCAACAGACCCCGAACGTGAGACTGACTCGAAGACGCTCGTAACTCGTCTGTACAAATCAGCTGACACAGTGTGTCGGCGCCTGTGAACTGAGTCTATGAAGCTCATTTGCTAATGATGAAGATTTAATGTGCACTGCTACTGAAGATAATTGACCCACACAGTATCTATACACTGCCGCATACAGATTCGCACGTGCACAGACATTTTGAGTGATTGTTCTTGATTGCATGAATATTGTTAAAGGCATAGTTCACCAAAAAATTACATTTCTGTCATCATTTACTCAGCCTCATGTTGTTTCAAACCTGTATGATTTTCTTTCTTCTGTTGAACATAAAAGAAGATATACTGAAGGATGTTTCTGAACATAATTGCTGGTAGCCATTGACTTCCATAGTATGAAAAAAAAACAGTACTATGCAAATCAATGGGTACCGTTATGGTTACCAATATTCCTCAAAATATCATCTGTGTTCAACAGTAGAAAAACTCAAACAGGTTTGGAACAACATGAGGCTGAGTAAATGACAAAATTTTGTTTTTTGGATAAACTATCCTGGGGTGGTGTTTGTGCATTTGATAAGACACATGCCTTTGGTGTGAGATACCCGGGTTTGAATCCACTGTGAGACACCAATGTGTCCCTGAGCGCGGCACTTAACCCCTAGATGCATTTTTTTCTTAAAAGCATACCTAATTTCTTTTCTTTTTCGAAATGCATTATTATACCCTCAAAGACATTACAGGTGCTAACATAAATGCATGTGGCCTTCTATTGAAATAACATTTTGCTTTAAAAATGACATTTCCTTTTCTGCTCCTTAGCATTCGGTTGGTCTTAGAAGCAGACAAAAATATGATATTGGCACAAATTCACAGTTCTTACACTTTGCCTAATGCAAATGCATGATTAAAACATCAATATATTTTGCATTATTTTATTATATCTTGGGTGTCATTTTCCACAAAGTGACGAAACCCTTTCTTATTTGTCCATGGGTTTGAAAACTGAAGTTTGGTGATGGTAGCACCAACTAATGGGTGGTGATCCTCAACAAACTGAACAAACATTATGACCCAATACTGCCACTAAATAATGCAGAATAAAATGCATTTAGTCACATAATGAGTAAAATTTCCATCCCAAATGTATCAAAATAGGATGAAAACAATGACACATTGTTAGTGCCCAAAGCTTTATCTCTTGCAAAGTCTCCTTAGTTGGACAGAAGCCAATTTTGAGCAAAAATAAAAATGGAACCATGTTGAATCCTAAAGAAACTCCATGCTTTAACCTCCTCAAAACAGCTTTTCACACCACACTTCACTCCATCATGCTAAACACTGCTATTAACCCCATGTAAAAATTGTCATTTTAAAGCAGGTTTAGGGCCATTTTTTTCTACCCTGGGTTATGAAAGCCTGCTTCTGTGCTGTTAACTCTACATTATGTTGTCAGACTTGTGCAGTGTGAAATGATGCAGTATTACAATGCTACGACTACAATGTAGATGCTTGGCAACAGAAACCCGACCACGTGCCTAATATTCATGTTCTTTGGACAGTCACAGAAACACTGTGTGCTGTATAAACAGTTGTCAAATGGTGACAGAAAACAAGTGAATTGGATTGAAGAAAAGATTGTTTTATTCTTACCTTCATAGTCTGAAAAGTCCATTCGGGAAAAACTTCTTAACTGCAGTCTCCAATATATAATATGGATGCTCAATGCTAAAGCCGTCATGTAAACAGGTCGCAAGCTGCGTTTGTCCAATCAATGACACTGACAAATATGCAAATAAGAATGTTAACCCGGGTTTTGGGAATGGACAGTGTGAAACATCAGTTTATGAATACACAGGATCAATTCTTAACATTTATGAGCAATTAACAATGTGAAACGTAAAACAATATAACCCAGAATTCCTTTCACTCATGGTTTATAATAACCCAGGGTTAACAATTTTAAATGTGAAAGGCCGTAAAGTTTGTATAAGCAGTTGAATTTTCTCTTTTTTTCGGTTTCAAGAGACTGACACTACTACAGAAACACAGTTGCAATATTTTTGCTTTCTGAAATATTCTGTCATTGATTTCTGCGTGAATGACATACGAGCAATACCACAAACAGAATGATAAAGATGAGCTTTGGAAATCTGCAGCATTATGTGAAATGCAGTTTGTTTAAACATTTACAGTGCATGGGTCTAACAGTATGAGACCTTGAGTGTTGTCTTTTCTTTGTCTTAAATATTTCAGAATGCTAAAACTTAAATGAAACTTAAAAAAAAAAAAAGTAACTCCAGATGGTCTCAGACTTTTGGACTCCACATGCAGTCAAGCCATATTTAAATAAAAAATAAAAAATTGTTTTTTAATATTTTGGACACCTCTTTTAAGGATAATTCTTTTTCAGTGAATGATGAAGTGAATATATTTTAAAATGTACAATCAACAAACAATTCCCTTCAGAATGATTGTCTTTTCGATGCACTTGCACGCACATATTAACCCACAATACACTTGCACACTTGGCAAAATGGCAAAATCCAAAAGCAGCTATTCATGTCCAACAAGGTGCGGCAAAAAAAATAAAAATAAAATAAAAATAATAATAATAATAATTACAGACCAATAATACTGTAGAAGTGCCTCCCAGGTGTGTTGTCATTGAAATGTGAGTCTTGTATCAAACAAATGAGGAGAATCCCGTGGCCGGGACCTGGGCGGAGGTGCCCAGGCTGCTAGGGGGCCTGTACAGGGTGTGCTGGCTGTGGTTGTCAGAGGTCAGCAGTGATGGGGTGGGAGTCCGGCTGCCCTTGGGCCTGAACAGAGAGCCCTGGCCCTGGGGCAGTGGGGATGGATTGCTGTGGGGCAGCAGAGGTGGTAACGGTGGCAGCGGGGGCGGGTGGGGTCGAGACTCTTGTTCCGCCACCATGTCAGGCTGGGTGTAGCCGTACGCCGGAGGACGAGAGACGCCCTTCTGTTGCCGGCGCCAGGAATTATAGTAGGTAGGGTCACTGATGTAGTGGTTGACGAAGGAGTGGGTCTTTTGCCTATTTGAATCCAATTCATATTCGCTATCACTGCCCTGCAATTGAACAAGGGAAAAAAATTGGGTTACACTTTCACTTTCTGTATTAGATTGTATTTCTCAGGCCCATTTTGGAAATGTGCATTGTAGCAGTTTTCAGTTTGGAAAAAAAAAACTGCTAAAAGATGTATTTAAAATAATATTTTATTCAGCCAGGAAGCATCAAATTGATCAAAAATATTTTTACATTCTGAAAGATTTCTAAGATTTATTTATTTTTATTTTTTTTACTTTCTATTTAACAAAGATTCCTGAAAAATGTATCATGTTTTGTGATCATGTTTTGTCATGTGCAGTGATCTTATATGAAAACATAAGCACCTCCTGAAAGGGCAAAAACATTATTTACA